>NC_045435.1:83598787-83630543 GCF_002776525.5 Piliocolobus tephrosceles | reverse complement strand
TTTTTTTTTTGAGACGGAGTCTCGCTCTGTCGCCCAGGCTGGAGTGCGGTGGCCGGACCTCAGCTCACTGCAAGCTCCGCCTCCCAGGTTCACGCCATTCTCCTGCCTCAGCCTCCCGAGTAGCTGGGACTACAGGCGCCCGCCACCTCGCCCGGCTAGTTTTTTGTATTTTTAGTAGAGATGGGGTTTCACCGTGTTAGCCAGGATGGTCTCGATCTCCTGACCTCGTGATCCGCCCGTCTCGGCCTCCCAAAGTGCTGGGATTACAGGCTTGAGCCACCGCGCCCGGCCGCGACAGAGTCTTGTTTTGTCACCCAGGCAGAGTGCAGTGGTCTCGAACTCCTGACCTCAAGTCATCCACCCACCTTGGCCTCCCAAAGTGCTAGGATTACAGGCATGAGCCACCGTGCCTGGCCAAAAAGGTTCTTAAAAAATGAAAACACAACACATCAAGAAAGAATATGTGACAGAAAGCCATATGACCCACAGCATGAAATATTTATCATCTGGCCCTTTACGGAAGAAGTTCGTGTGCCTCTGCTATATATGAATGTCTGTAAAGTAAAAAACCTTCCAAGATGTAAGGTATGGTCAGCTGCTACGGTTAACACATTGGAAAAATATGACTCACTGTATTTGGTCTTTGTAAGTACAGAACAGTTCTCAGAACACTTATCCAGGACCATCCGTGGACCGAAGAGGTTAGGACAGCATTCCAGTTTGATACAGGTTTGCCGGCAGAATTCAGTCACCCGATCTGCTGTTTTCACTATCTCAACAGTAGCCCGATAACTCTTTCCTTTATATCTGCCATTGGAAGACATCAGATGCCAAATGTATTGGGCTAATGATTACCCAGAGAAAAATCAAACATATTAATACACCTAAAAAATATTTTTGCTTCTTGGAATATTCTATGTCCTTTATAGTTCGAGGGCCCTGAAAACAACAAGGAAGTTCTGCATATTGAACTTAAATCAAATCAAATCAAATCTGGTAAGCTATGACAACTAAAAGCTGAGTTATTTAAATTAGCAAAATTAAGCTCCTGCTTTCTGTTCCTAAGTTCAGGTTTTCAAAGAGTAATTTCACTAACTGCTCTAAAAAGAAAAATGACTTTTCACTAAGTCTTTCTTTACCCTTGGCAGTGATCCTCAGACTGTTGTCCAAGGACTAGTATCACCTGCCAATTGCCATCTGTCCATGACAAGATCAGAAAGCAAGAGTACATGTTTATAACCTTTCACACTAATTTGGAAAAGTAATTTTATGTCTCTTACATCTAATAACAAAAATTGTTCTTGCATTTTTGTGTATTAAATTTCTTATTTCCTTTTTGTTTTTGAGATAGAGTCTTGCTCTGTCGCCCAGGCTGGATGAAGTGCAGTGGCATGATCTCGGCTCACTGCAACCTCCACCTCTCAGGTTCAAGCGATTTTCCTGCCTCAGCCTCCAAAGTAGCTGGGATTACAGGCACCTACCACCAGGCCTGGCTAATTTTTGTACTTTGAGTAGAGACTTTCTTTCATCCATGAAAGAATGGAAATCTAAAAAAGACAAACAAGCCTGGTCCTTCACCACAAATAGCTGAAAAAGCCCTGCCAGAGGAAACATAAGGCCTCTGATATTATCCACAGAACTAATTCTGTGAAAATTTTTTTTTTTTTTTTTTTGTGACAGAATCTCACTCTGTTACCCAGGCTAGAGTGTAGTGGCACGATCTCAGCTCACTGCAATCTCCGCCTCCTGGGTTCAAGCAATCCTCCTGCCTCAGCCTCCCAAGTAGCTGGGATTACAGGCACGTGCACTGTGCCTGCCTACTTTTTGTATTTTTAGTAGAGACGGGGTTTCACCATGTTGACCAGGCTGGTCTTGAACTCCTGACCTTGTGATCTGCCTGCCTTGGCCTCCCAAAGTGCTGGGATTACAGGCGTGAGCCACCGTGCTCTGCCGATTCTGTGACTTTTTAAAGACAAGTAAAAGTAAATAGTACAAACAAGCAGTCTACTCACTTGGCTTTTAGGACTTCCCCACATCCGTGCCACACAGAGTCTTTGTCCAGCTGCAGCTCCCGAAGGACACGGCTGGGTTTGTAGGCTGCATTGATAAGTAAAGTGAGGACCTGAGCTCAGTTTTAAAGCAGAAACACAGATTGGGAAGGAGAAAAGTAGACCATTAGAATCTTGTCATCGCTCCCTTAAAATGTTAAGGTCATTTAGGAGGTTAATTCTAGTCATATGAATTAACAAATGTTAAGATAATAGTATCACAGATATTACAGCCACCCAAAGATGCAAATAAGAGAGTACCAAAACCTCTTCAACATTTTTTAAATGTTATGGTTAGGAAAAAACAGGTACCATGATTTTCGAATTGCTCCAGAACATGCTTCCAAATGCTTTCCCAGCCACGGTACACACAGAAAATTGTATTTGTTTGGACCACTGTGTAGACAGCTGAGGCTTCTTGTGGCTAGAGGAGTCTGGTCCAGAAGCTCTGGCTTCCCCAGATCCTGATGTGCCACCCTGAGGGCTGAAAGGTCTCTTATCTGTTACTTGCAGCATATCACACTGGTTGGGAAGAACAAAAAGCCCAGCAGATGTGTAGCTTTATCATGGCCACTAGGCTAATGCCACATAGCCACGGCCTCTCAGTCATAGAGTAATCTCACAGTTCACTTTTGTATAGTTCTCTTCTGATCTCTGACAGAAGACCTTTCTACCCTGACAGAGGTGAACCTGCTTTGTGAAGAATTGTTTACGTGAATGTTTCCTAGGAAGGAGAAACAATTACATACCCTCTTCACTATCCAAAACATGAGAAAAGTTAGTAACTTTTGATAAAACCTAGAACTGTCACATCTATGGCATGTGGCTCCCTGTAGAAATGACCATAGGAGAATGCTGTGAAATTTCCAAGTTATCTTGCTCTAGGCCAGAACCTTACCTCTCTAAGGACCAGAACACAGTTCCCAGGTCCTACACATTGAGGCAGCTCAGCAATTCTTCCTTTGTTAAGATATGGCCCTGAGAAGCAACGGTGGTTGAAGTATATCTTTGGACAGCAATATTTTCCATTAATCGTAACTGGGAAATGAAGAGAAACAAATATTCAAAATAGTCATTCTCTACCCCATGTTTCCAAAGCTTGAATTGCCAGGGAGGAAAAACCAAGCACATGTACCATTATATTAATATAAAGTTTGGAATTACTTACTTTGAAGCTTAACATGTTGTCTGAGAATGCTCTTAAGTAACTTACAGAGCTTATCACTCTGCTGAAATCAAACAGGGTCCTGAATTAACATGCTGATTAGTTCCTAGATTACTGCAAAATTGATAGAAGAACCCTATCTTCTATCAATAAAGAAAGTGGAGGGTGTATTCCAAGAACACACGAGGATTCTGGATGATCAATGATTTCTTTTCCAGGTCTTCAAAAACCAACTTTCAATAATCTATTCTGGAATATTTATAGAAATTGTCGAATATTATTTAGAATTACAGCTTGTCTCCTAAAAAACCACCAAACTAATGCTGGCAGCCTTTGATGTTGTGAGAGCTCTCCCATCTCTGAGATTTCTCAGAGGGCTAAAAGTATGCTGTGACCACATCTCTAAGTTTTTTTTGTACTGTGGGGTATAACTGGGTCTAGAGACCCTTTTCTTCAACTACTTGTCTGTATCAAAACTGTCTTTCAATTTAAAAAATCCCCTCATAGTGGTAGGCATGTCAGCTGTTGAATGTAAAAAATTCAAAGATACTAAAACACTGCTAAAAAGCACAGAGAAGCTCTTCTAATAGATATGCCTGTTAATCCAGTGTTAAGGAAAGATATGCGCACACGCCCATTGTTGAAAGGATCCTGCAGTTCATAATGTTTTCTCTTTAATGAAGAATGGTCATGGCCAGGTGTGGTGGCTCATGCCTGTAATCCCAGGAATTTGGGAGGCCAAGACGGGAGCATGTCGCTTGAGTCCAGGAGTTCAAGAGCAGCCTGGGTAACATAGTGAAGCCCCATCTCTACCAAAAAAAAAAAAAATCAGCCACATGTGGTGGCATGTGCCTACAGTCCCAGCTACTCAAGAGGCTGACATAGAAGGACAGCTTGAGCCCAGGAGGTGGAGGTTGCAGTGAGCTGATACCACACCACTGCACTCCAGCCTGGGTGACACAGTGAGACCCTGTCTCAAAAAAAAAAAAGGATGGTATATCATAGTGACCAGTATGCTGGTGCTCACATTTCCAGTTGAACCCTGTAACCCAAATGCCTCTCTTCAGGATTAAGGCACTCATGCCCCCACTGCTGGGTATGTTGGCAGCTTATAGCTTTCAGCTTTAAGTCTATTCTGGAATCACCCTGAGCTGGGTACTGCTCTCAGCAGGAGAGGGCCACCTTGCCCCTTGTGACGTGAGGAGGAAGCAGTGGCTTACTTCCAATAACTGGTCAGTAAAGTGTGGCCACCACACCTGAATTAGGATCAACTCTGAGTGGTTAGATCAGCTTCAGGGCTCCCAGTAAAAATAGAAGAAACTTCTGTTGCAACTGCATCATGGTTCAATTTATCTCTCTGCCCAATCCTACTTCCTTTACTCCTTCCAAGGAGCTGTTCCCAAAAATACTCCCCAACGAAACTCCTGAATGCATATGTCAGAGTCTCAGACTCTGTTTCCCAGGGAACCTGACCTATGACAAAACCCAAACCAAAAGGCCTTGGCTGAGGTTGTGCAGAAGATATTAATGTCTTAAATTCTGTGGTGTCAGTAGGCATTTGAATGGCCAGGAATGCATCAAAAGCAAGGAGTTACACAGTCCTAACCCTCTATGTACAAATGATGTAATGAAAAGGCAGTGGGTAGAAGAGACGAAAGTATGGGTTTCAAATTTGTGAAAGACTTCAGTTTCATTTCTGTCCTTTCTACTTGTAAGCCGTGTGATCTCTCTGAGCTTTGATTTCTCTTCTAGGCATTTACTAAATATCATCTGAATGCCCAATCTGTGCTAGAATATACACAGCCAGGATGCTAAACATTATACAACAAGCACGTAGACGTTAAGAATAATTCAAGAGAGAACCCTGGGCAAAAGGCTTGAACCTCCAGCAAGGATCTTTGTCTCATTTATCAGGCATTGCCTCTGGGACAATTTCTTTTTCCAATGCTTTATTTTTTTTCACATAAATTGTGAAATGTATATACAAAGTATGCAAATCATAAAAAAGGGTTTTAAAAAGAATAAACTTCTACCTCTCAACCATCTAGCTTAAGAAAGAACACTGCCTGGAAAACTTCAGATTCTTTAGCTAAAGTCAAGGATGGTGGTAACATCGACCATCTGAGCCCTTGGCACACAAGGGGTGATCAGTAAAGAATAGCTATGGCTATTAGAAATGGACGGAACTATCAGCCTAGAGATGATTATTAAACTAAACACATCCTAGACCGTTATAACTCTAGTCACAATTAAGAGACCCCTCTATGAAGTCATATCCTATACATCAAATGTACTGTTTTAAGTTATTTTCAGATATAGTCCATTAAAAGAAACTAAGTCTTCTTTTCTGTAAGATGACATATGCTTATACCTGACTCTGTGGAGTTCAGCTCCTGATTCCTCAGGCCCTCATGGACAGTCCTCGAGGACGGTACTCTGGGTCAAGAAAATACAGTAAAATAGTGAGATAATCCTTAAGATCAGTAAAGTGTGAGGCTTAGTTTCCTTCAAATCTAAGAAAGCAAATGTGGCATGTTGCAAAATCTGTAACAGAAGGTACTCCCTTAATGATTTTTTTTTTTTTAAAGAACAAGGCTGGGCTCACGCCTGTAATCCCAGCACTTTGGGAGGCCGAGGCGGGCAGATCTCAAGGTCAGGAGATAGAGACCATCCTAACGTGGTGAAAACCCATCTCTACTAAAAATACAAAAAACTAGCTGGGCGTGGTGGCGGGCACCTGTCGTTCCATGTACTTGGGACGCTAAGGCAGGAGAACAGCGTGAACCTGGGAGGCGGAGCTTGCAGTGAGCCGAGACCGCGCCACTGCACTCCCGCCTGGGCGAGAGAGGAGACTCCATTTCAAAAAAAAAACCAATAAAATAAAATAAAACAAAAAAAGAACAATTGTTTTTAAAACTATATATAGGGCATAATGAGCCAATGGACGTCTGTATATAGCATTGTGATACTACATATTCAAATTTTCTCTTCATTTATTGGGCAAAAAAAAATTACAAAATTTCTTGTGAGATGCTTAAACCACAAATAGACTACTCATTTTTCAATAGTCAAAGAACAGAAACTTTATATAGGGTCTGTTTTCTTCATCCATTGGTTTTCAAATTAAAGACAAATTATGTTATTTTTAAAAACCCAGAGGCTTATTCTGTATGTAGCAATCACTGAAAAAAGGCTAATTTATCTTTTAGAATGCATCCTAACTAAAGCTTTGGATCAGTTTTGGCAATTAAGTCAAGGAAAAATCCAAGGCCAGTCTTTTTTTCATTATCATCTCACTTCTCTACTTGGGGTAAATGTCTATGGCCCTTCTCTCCACTTCTATTGTTAGTTTTATTACCCACATAGTTACAAAGGTTTAGGTAGTCATAGAATTTGCTATATACAGACTTGTTTCCCCCTACTCAAATTCATATGTTGAAGCCGTAGTGCTCAGTGTAACTGTGTTTGAAGATAGGGCCTTGGGGAGGTAATTAAGATTAAATGAGGTCATAGGGTAGGCCGTAATCCAATAGCACTGATAGCCTTATAAGAAGAGAGGGGTCCGGGGGTGCCGGGGAGACAAAGATTTTTCCACCATGCAAAGACACAGCCAGAAGACAGCCATCTGCTAGCCAGGGAGAGTGCCCTCACCAGGAACCAAATCCACCAGCACTTTGATCTTGGATTTCTCAACCTTCACAATGTAAGAAAATAAATTTCTGTGGTTTAAAGCAGGGGTCCCCAACCCCAGGGTCACAGACCAGTACCCATCCATGGCCTGTCAGGAATGGGGCCACACAGCAGGCGAAGAAGCATTACAGCCTGAGCTCAGCTTCCTGCCACGTCGGCAGCAGCATTAGATTCTCACAGGAGTGGGAACCCCATTGTGAACTGTGCGTGTGAGGGATCTAGGTTGCACGTTCCTTAGGAGAATCTAATGCCTGATGATCTGAGGTAGAAAAGTTTCATCCCGAAACCATTCCCCACCTCAGTCTGTGGAAAAACTGTCTTTTACAAAACCGGTCCCTGGTGCCAAAAACGTCGGGCACTGCTGGCTTAAAGCCACCAAGCCTGTGGTATTTTGTATGGCAGCCCCAGAAGATTAATAGAGAATTCAACACCCAATGTTTTAAAACACACGTATACACACAGAAACCTTTGTACTTTTAAGGTTTGAAGGCATTACTAATTAACTGTTTCTCAAAAGCTATGTGTGCAGGTATGTTACAAATGAAGAATTTCCTGATGGGCACAAAGTCACTCCTTTGAATGTGTCTTTTCTTTTAGAATTGTCTTCTACCCCAAGCTTTATTTTTTTCCACTGTGACAAATCATATTCTAATTTACAATTTTTGCTCTTCCTTAATGAACACCAGCATGGGGACTCTTATTTTCTTTCTTTTATTCAACTACCTTAAGGCTCTAGAAGCCAAAGAAAACTCAATTTAGACACCATCTTGGGAATGCATTGTACTCTTTTGTATATAATGTCATTTTAGAAAATACATATACTCCAAAGTATACAAATGATCAAATGTTGAATTAAAAAATTATGCTTCCATCTGAGAAAATGAGGAAATATACCCTCTGAAATAGTTATTTTTCTAGATATTCTAACTTGTGAACTGTTCAGACACATTATTACATTACTTACTGTTTCTCTGGCTGAACCACTGCAATTTTCCTCTGTTTATGTACTGTAGGAAGAAAAAAATATATAAATGCCAAGAAAAATAAAAAGACAAAGGAAAATTTATACGTGTATTAAGGTTACATTAGCATATTTAAAACTTGGTTCTGTGTGAGTGTGTGTGTGTATATATATATATATACACACACACAGTACTATAAATTAATGCTTATGTCTGAATATCTAGACTGAAGCACATTTGCTTGGTAGGGGTCTTTACACAAACAGCAAAAATAGTATTTTCAAGGCTCCCTGGGTCAGTAAGTGTTGGGAAAGCTGAATATCCACATGAATGAAGTTGGACCCTTACCTTAGATCAGTGGTCCCCAACCTTTTTGGCACCAGGGACTGGCTTCACGGAAGACAATTTTTCCATGGAACAGGGGATGGGGGGTCATTTCAGGATGAAACTGTTCTACCTCAGATTATCAGGCATTAGATTCTCACAAGGAGCATGCAACCTAGATCCCTCATGAGACAGTTCACAATAAGATTCGCGCTCCTATGAGAATCTAATGCCGCCCCGATCTGACAGGAGGTGGAGCTCAGGCACTAATGCTCACTCGCCCGCCACTCACCTCCTGCTGTGTGGTCCGGTTCCTAACAGGCCATGGACCACTACTGGTCCACGGTCCAGGGGTTGGGGACCCCTGCCTCATATCATATATAAAACTTAACCCAAAGGGGATCAAAGATCTAAACATAAATATAAGGGTTAAAACTATAAAACTCTTAGAGAAGAGCACAGAAGAAAACTATAAAACTTATTCTTAATAGTCAAAAAATGGAAACAATTCAAATGTCCATCAACTGTTAAATAAACAAAATGTGTTATATTTATAGCATGGAATATTATTCAGCTATATAAAGGAATAAAGAACAGATACACACTACAACATGAATGAACTCTGAGAGCAGTACGCTAAGTGAAAGAAGCCAGTCACACAAGACCATGATCCCATTTATGTGAAATGTCTAGAATAGGCAAACCTATGGAGACAGAAAGTAGATTCGTGGATGCTGGAGGTGGGGATTGATTGCTAATGAGTACAGGGCTTCTTTCTGAAATGATGAAAATGTTCTCAATCTGACTATGGTGATAGTTGGTATGTCAATTATAACACTATAAAGCTGTTTAAAAAGGGGGAAAGTGGGTTGCCACTTTTGAGGTTAGGTTGCAGAAAGACTCTGGCTTCCATCTTCTTCAACCTCTGTTGCTCTCTCGCTTCCTCACTCTGATAGAAACCAGTAGTCATGCTGTGAGCTGCCTTACGGAGAGGCCCACGTGGCAACGAACTAAAGGAAGGCTCCAGCCAACACCCAGCAAGGAGCTCAGGCCCTCAGTCCAATAGCCCAAAAGAAGACGCATTCTTGCTGCTATGGTCTGAATGTTTGTACTCTCCAAAATTCACACTGAAACTTATCCACCAATGTCCTGGTATGAGAAGATGGGGCCTTTGGAAGGTGATTAGGTCACAAGGGCAGAGCCCTCATGACGCAGAATAGTGCTCTTACAAAAGAGACCCACAGAGCTAGTAGTCCCTTCCACCATGTGAGGACACGAGAAGGTGCCAACTATCTACCAGCAAATGCGCCTTCACCAGACACTGAATCTGCCAATGCCTGGATCTTGGGCTTCCCAGTCTCCAGAACTGTGAGAAATAGATTACTGTCATTTATAAACTTCCCAGTGTGTGGTATTTTGTTACAGCAGCTAGAATGCACTAAGACACTTGCCAATAATCATCTGCATAAAGCTGGGAGCAGATCCTCCCCACGGTGAGCCTTGAGATGACTGGAGCCCTGGCTGATAATTGAGCACAGCCTGTGAGAGACTCAGATCCAGAGGACCCACCTAAGTTGCACCCAAATTCCTGACCCACAGAAACTGTAAGGTATTAAATATTTGTTACAATAAATAATTTCCTATGCAGGAACAGATAACCAGAATGTCATTTTTTTTTCTCTGAAATGTCCAGATTAGTTTTAACTGGCAGCAACCACACAGAAGATTATTTAACAATCAATCCTCTAACCCAGAAATAGACAGATACCTCGTGCTCGGCGAGGAGTGCTGAGGGGGTGGCCATTGGTTTCACACCAGCCCAAAGGAAATATATCCATGGATTCCACACTCACAATATATTCAGGTATAGGCTTCTTAGAACCTGTTTAGATTTAAAAAAAAACAAAAAACGTTTTTTAGACCATTAAATAACCTTCCTCATAAACTATTTTCTAGATAATGTTCTACTCTTGTAATAATGCAGACACAAGTCTCTTGACACAGAAATCATACATTTTCATGTATGATAAACATTATGAAAAAAAGTAAACTGTCCCCCATGTAAAACTGTATCAGGACAAAATGGGTAGAGAATATACAAGGTGACCCTTAAGCTAGGGAATAGCAAATAAGAAACTGGAACTACCACTGGTATCATTCAGACGGTTAGTATCACAGTCATTTCAGACAAATAGAAACCAAATGGCAAAGGTGACAATTCTACTCAATGAGAACATCAGTTCTGGTACCTCGGGAGTAAGCCAGAAAAGAACAGTGAATTCAAATCAGGAAGTGATTTGGCAAGTTGCTGAACAAGGATTGCATAAAAGTCTACATTCAATATTACCCTTGATATCCGCATTAAATGCGAATTCTACAAATCAGAAATAGTAGGTACCGTCTCAAAGTCTGACTATTTGGTAGCAGGCTAAAAAAGCAGCTCAGGACATATACAGTAACCATAGCACTGAGTACTCATGCAGTGCCTTGCATTCATAAACCTGTCCAATTATTGAATATTACTTTTAGTACAGTTTATCATTTGTACTCTATATACTTTTTGGTTCCACTGGGCTGCAGCAACCAAAATATGATCTCTTCAATCAGCTAGGTGTTAATGTTCATGCTCATATAACTTGGTCACATCAAAATACATGCTATTTGACTTATGTTTTCTCCTTCCAGAAAATAGGGGACTCTATAGTAAAGAATTTTTATTTGTATTCATTTCCTAAAATTTGAAATTTGAAAGCCAAGGACAGAAAAATAAATGTTTCGCTTAGAGTCTTGCATTACAAAAGTCTCTGAACAAGATCCCCATTTAACTAATCCATTAAGTTTAACAGACCACATTACAGGATTAAACAGGAAGCTCAAAGGAGAGTGGTCACAGGAAGGCTTCTGGAGTGCTGGCACTCACCCTCCAGCTGGAGCCACAGGTAGGAGCCTCTCACTGCAGTGATGGTAGCAACACACACTTCCTCAGGGAGAAGGGGGTTCGCCGCCTCAAGCTTCATGTTCTCTTTAAATTCATGTTCAGAAATTAACTAGAAAATGAATGAATCCAATCCATTTACTGGAGTAACACAGTATCAACTCATGTGCTCAGCCAGAAAACCTTTTTCAAGTAGTATTTAATCCCTAGGTTTAAAGATAACATTTATTTTGCATTGTTTTGCTTTTTAATGAAGCAAAAGGAAAATGTCTGCCTTTCTTGGTGTTATAGGAAGTATTCAGGAAGTACACTCTTTGATGTCAGATATTCCTGCATTATTGACCTTGCTCAAGCTGTATAGCCGCTTTTTGCCTCAGTTTCTTCACCTGTCAGATGAGGTTGAGAACTCCTATCTGGCTGTGCTATTACAAGGTATCAATGAAATAAAGTCTCTAAGGTTCTGTATCCTGAATCAAGTGGCTATCAACACTGTTGACTCACTTCCCCTCACATAAAGCACCCTATCATACCACAAACTGCCTGGTTCATACTTGTATGTGTATCATAAAAGGCAATCAGGATAAAGAATGTTTATCAACAGTGGGAAAGGGTCATTTAAAACAGAAAAACATCCAGCATCCGAGTCAAAATGGACAATTGAACATCTGCATTTGAGTGTTCTCTCTTCTGACACCTAACTTAAAAATTAAAATTGTTTTTGGTTTGCTTCTGTTTTGAAGACAAAAACTTAATATCTATATTAAGATGGATGTAACAGGAGAGGAAACAACATTTTATAAGCTAAAATTTAGAACAGGATCTAGAAACTAAGTTAAAGAAAGGCGAATCTACGCTGGCAGTAAAGAAAGTGAAGAACCAGGTACTAGGCAACTGGAGGTAGAGGAGACGTAGTCAAAACAAGGAGGATTTGTTGAAAACATTTAAGAAACATTTAGGTTATGACATTGGCTCCTCGACTCCATGCATTAGGGAAACCATTCCTTCCTCTCCTCTACAGAAGGTGAGACTTATCCTCTGGATAGGGTAAAAGAGAAGATGCCTAGGTAAGAGGACACAAGGAACTGCTGAGGGCATGCATGCCATGACAAAAACAGTGGTTAGCCTATGGACTGCTGAGAGGCCCAGCCCTCCGCCTCTACCCACCAGGCAGAGGACTAGAAGACACTTCTTATGGTGATATGATAAGCCCAAGAAGAAACACATAATGATATGGATTCGGGTTTCCCCAACAAATGGCCAATCAGATAGGAAAGTTCAAGGTTGACAAGCTCCATCTACCTGCTCAGAGCTTCCAATCAGCTCTTCTTTTTAGTCACCCATTCTTAAATATAGCAACAACCAAGAATTACTAGACACCTAAGAAGATGAAAGTTGAGAGTAAGAGAGACCAAAACAGACAAGCAACTTGGAAAAAGCAGTGATTATGCAAGAAGAAAACTTCCCAAAAGGTGTGTGTGTGGGGGGTGGATTAGGGGTGTTAATTAACATCCTCTGAGAGATAAGAAAAACTATTGCATCCTTAGAGCAAGAATAGTATGACATTAAAAATAAAGAAGTGCTGAGCACGGTGGCTCACGCCTGTAATCCCAGCACTTTGGGAGGCTAAGGCGAGTGGATCACCTGAGGTTGGGAGTTCGAGACCAGGCTGACCAACATGGAGAAACCCCGTCTCTACTAAAAATACAAACAAATTAGCTAGGCATGGTGGCACATGCCTGTAATCTCAGCTGCTTGGGAGGCTGAGGCAGGAGAATCGCTTGAAACCAGGAGGCGGAGGTTGTGGTGAGCCAAGATCGCGCCACTGCACTCCAGCCTGGGCAACAAGAACAAAACTCGATCTCAAAAAAATAAAAATAAAAATAAAATAAAATAAAGAAGTATGTGTCATCCCAGCACTTTGGGAGGCAGAGGTGGGTGGATCGCCTGAGGTCAGGAATTCGACACAAGCCTGGCCAACATAGTGAAACCCCATCCTTACTAAAAATACAAAAACTAGCTGGGTGTGGTGGCGGGCACCTATAATCCCAGCTACTAGGGAGGCCGAGGCAGGAGAATCTCTTGAACCTGAGAGGCAGAGGTTGCAGTGAGCCAGGATCATGCCATTGCACTCTAGCCTGGGCAACAAGAGCAAAGCTCCATCTCAAGAAAGACGGGGTGGGGGAGAGAGAGAGAGAGAGAGAACTATTCAGAGTTCCAGAAAATAAGAAACATGATGCCAAAAATTAAAAACTCAAAAGGAAGGTCAAAAGACAAAGTTTAGGAAATCTTCCAGAAAACAAAGCAAAAAGACTAAGAAACATAAAACAAAGGATAAAAAGATTAAAAAAGCAGAGGTTTGATCCAGAGGGCCATAACCAAATAAAAGAACTTCCAGAAAGAGAAAAGAGACAAAGAGGAAGGAAGGAAATCAAAGAAGTGATTCAAAAAAATTTCCCAACACAGAAAGGCATGAAGATCCAGAGAGAAAGTGCCCACTGAGAACCCAGCACAGTGGATGAAAACAGGCTCGCATCAAGATTCATCACTGTGAAAAGTGTTTCTATAATCTTCCAGAGAGGCGGCAAAAAAGCCTGTCATCTACAAAAGAACAAAAATAAGAATAGCTTTATAACTTTTAACTTCTTGACAGTAACACTAGAAGTTAGAAAACAAGTGAGCAATGTTTTCAGAATTCTCAAGTAAAATAACTTCCACATTGAGCCAAATCATGAATCAAGTTAGGAGAGTGAAGACATTTTCAAATATACAGTGTCGACAAAACTTTACTTCCCTTGTACCCTGTTACAGGAAGCTACTGAGAGATGGGAATCCATCAAAACAAGGAAGCAAACCAAGGAAGAGGAGGCCATGAGATCTCTACAAAACAAGGGACCCCAAATCATACAAAAAGGGAGTGGGCAATTCCCTGGGTGACAAGGGCATTTCCATGATTAAAACTACACAGCAAAGCCGGCACGGGGGCTCACACTTGTAATCCCAGCACTATGGGAGGCCGAGGTGGGTGGATCACCTGAGGCCAGGAGTTCGAGACCAGTCTGGCCAACATGGTGAAACCCAGTCTTTACTAAAAATACAAAAATTAGCCAGGCATGGTGGTGGGCACCTATACTCCCAGCTACTCAGGAGGGTGAGGCAGGAGAATCGATTGAACCTGGCAGGCGGAGGTTGCAGTGAGCTGAGATTGTACCACTACACTCCAGCCTGGGCGATAAGAACAAGATTCTATCTAAGAACAAAAACAAAAACAAACAAAAAAAACAAACAACAACAATAAAACCCACAAAAACTACACGGCAAGTCTAAAGAGCAACCCATCCAGAGAGACAGAGAGTGGAGGTTGCTAAGAGGGATGTCTCTTTAACAAAAGTGTTAGGAATCACAAATTTCCTGATGTGACTGCTTTTGCTAATGAGAGACTACTGGGAGGTGTGGAAAGCAGCAGCAATAGATAAAAGAAAATTAAGTAAATTAAAAACAAGGAAATTATTATTGAGGATAAAAATTTTTTAAAAGAAACAATCATAAAATACTGCAGTGCCAGGTGCAGTGGCTCATACCTGTAATCCCAACACTTTGGGGGGCTGAGGTGGGCAAATCACTTGAGGTCAGGAGTTCGAGACCAGCCTGGCCAACATGGTGAAACCTCGTCTGTACTATAAAAATGAAAATTAGGTGGGTGTGCTGGTGGGTGCCTGTAATCCCAGCTACTTGGGAGGCTGAGGCAGGAGCATCTCTTGAACCCGGGAAGCAGAGGCTGCAGTGAGCCGAGATCATGCCACTGCACTCCAGCCTGGGTGACAGAGCAAGACTCTGTCTCAAAACAAAACAAAACAAAACAAAACTGTAGTGCTCAGCTGTAATATTTGAATGCATATCATAATGTAAAAAATTCATTTTGTATTTAACCAAAAATTGTAATATAACTCTAAAGGAAGAAGAACAGGGTAAGACAGAGAAGAAAGGAAACAAAAAATAACTAAATGCTAATTTATCATAATATAGAACCAACAGACTCAGTACCATAAGACAGGGTGAAGTTAATTTGTTTTAATAAAGTCAAAGTTTTAAAATTAGAACCAAGTGACATGTCTAAAATAAATGACTCAAAAGATAGAAGCTTTTCATTTTGAAAATGAAGAAATACAACTACTAGAATTACAGTGAGAAGAACAGGAAGTAGTAACTTCTGGGAAGGGAGACTGTGAAAAGGGGTAGGGCGGGGACTGCTATTTTACCTTCTAAGCCTTTTACTGCTACATGGCTTTTTAAACCACATGCATGTATTATTTGGATAGAAGAATTTAAATAAGCTTAACAATTTTTCTCCACTTAATATTTCAACAGTTTTTCCTATTATTGAATCATGAAAACTAATCATAAAATTTCAAATTCACATGATTTCAGCTAAGAAAAAATAAAATCAATAAACTTATAAAACTAACTTAATTAGCAAACTAACTGATTCACTTCTGCAGTAAATGTATTTTCCTTTAGACCATGTGATTATAATCACCACTGTGCTCATCTGGATTAAGTGAGATGATTATCCTCAGAGTAATAACCACGGAAAACAAGGGAAGCACAGCAGTCCCTGCAGCCCTGCATAGTAGCCATGAGGTCGTGGGGGTCCTCACCGGAGGGAAGCACCTCTGGGGAGCAGCTTCAGCACCACACTGTTTGAGGTAGTCAGCCCAGTCAAAGTCCTGGCTTGGGTAGCCTAGGTGGGGACAAATGAACAATGATTCACACTGCCACACTGCACATGCTTGCCCGGCTTCACCACTCACCAAGGGTCCACTCACAACTTCCAGTGCTGCTAGTCTGACAACTTTGATCATTTTAGAGGGGCAAAAAGCATTCTATAAATCTAGAGCACTGTTAATTTTATAAAATAGAGCAACTCTGGTCAAACTGTAATAAAACAATGAGACTCTTTGGATAAATTTTTAAACTTTCAAATTTCAAACTAGGCATTTATTTTGAGCACTATTTTATATGATTAGTTGCTGGCAATTTGCCAAAAGAATTTAAGACAGTTATGAATGGATTTGATTTGTATATATAAATCCACTCTTATTGTCAATTCTAAAGGGCTCAGGCTCTTAAGGAAAAGAGACAGCAAATAGTACTAGTTAATCTGCAAAGACGAAGACTTTTTTTCTTCGTTAAAGCTATTTCCTGAAATGTGTCTCAGATATCACTGATACAAATGCTCTTGTCATTTTCAGATTCATATATTACAAAATATCAATGCTTTTATAATCTAAGTCATGTGTTTATTTTAGAAAAAACAAGCTTAGCACCCCACTTAAGTCTACTAAGGTTCTTGACAGAAGCATCTCCAAGCTGCTGCTGACTCAGAACCATCTGCATGCAAAGAGCTGAGCAAGGCCCAACTGCCTACTGTGTCTGAGCTGCTCTCAGCCTCCCGAGAGCTTAATGTCTCATAGGCAAAAAACAGGCTACTCAAGTCTATGCCCTCTGACAGCCCAACAGTCCCTGCCTACCTGAGACTGGCACCATGTTCTCCCTTTGCCCCCACCTCAATTCCTGACAGTACATTTTCTGCCATTTTCAGTTATCTACTACCTTCCCTCTATTTACAAAGACACAGTTGATTTGTCTATAACAACACTGAAAGCTTCAGTGTTTTTAACAATTGTTTCTTCCTTTTCATACAGAGGTGGCAAGAAGAGTAAAGAACTTGGGATATCCAGAGCGTACCTGCAAAGCAAGAACTTCCTTCTGTGGCTATTCCACACCATAGCCTCCAACCAGGCATTCTTCTGCTGTGTTCACTAATGGAGGAGAATCTAGGAAGTTCTGTTAATATTTCCCCCTATTTGCCTCTTGAAGGGGCTGGGTTGTACTCACTGAGCTTGTCACTCTTCCTAGGAATAAGCTCAATGCCTGGCTTACAGCAAACATTACGTAAATGTTTGTTGGATGAATAAAAGCTAATGAAAGACAAAAGGTTCTGAGTGTATGACCCTTGTTAACATGAAAGAGTACTTCCAGCCCAGTGTTCCAGCAGTCACCATTTAGAAAGTGATGCTATGCTTTACTGAAAACCTACTAATAACATATACATAGACTGCCAATCAAATAATCTGATTTGCTAATATTAAAAAATCAGATAAACATCTGAAATGTTCTAGATTCTCTAAGTTTAAAAATATTAAAAATTTCAGTCAAGCTCAACTAAACCCATTAATTAGGAGCCTTGATTAAAGGATCAAAGACTATATTTTGCAAAGTTGCAAATATCAGGAAAATGAGCTTTTATTTTCCTACCTACTGCCTGAGTCCTACTCTTCACCATAAACTTCTCTCTAGAAAGTTCCCTCCATGATAAGACTCAGACACCTAAAGATAATCACTAATCTACCTTCTAACTCTGGCTCTATGGCCTCTTCTTCAAGCCAGCCCCAAATGCTCACTGTGCATCCAAGCCCACCCCTCTGCCACCCCTAACAGACATAAATGGAACTAAGGAGCCAGCATAGAACCCAGGCTCGAACCTGGCTTTCTAGGCGGTTATGAGGGCACAGATAACAAAGTCAGAGGATAGAACACACTCTCTTTTTTTTTTGAGATGGAGTCTTGCTGTTGCCCAGGCTGGAGTGCAGTGGCGCGATCTCGGCTCACTGCAAGCTCCGCCTCCAGGTTCACGCCATTCTCCTGCCTCAGCCTCCCGAGTAGCTGGGACTACAGGCACCCGCCACCACGCCCGGCTAATTTTTTGTATTTTTTAGTAGAAACGGGGTTTCGCCTTGTTAGCTAGGATGGTCTTGATCTGCTGACCTCGTGATCCACCTGCCTCGGCCTCCCAAAGTGCTGGGATTACAGGCGTGAGCCACTGTGCCCGGCCCACACACTCTCTTTAATAGTTTTTTAGCTCAATTTAAGACTTTGAAACATGTAAATATATGGAATCTAGACCTTTCCTTACACTTTTCTCAGACCCCAAAAACCTTAGGAACAGGCTAGGGCATGAGGAGAGGGACAAAAGATTTAAGCAATGCCATCTGACATGTCTTATCTCAAGGAGAAGCTCTCAAGTAACAACTCAGAAGAGAGCAAATGTGTACCTGGAGGGGGGCTGATGTGTAGGCCATTCTTCAGACTCCATTGCACAGGGAAGATGCCAGGACTGTCGGCGTGGCACACAAAGGATCGCCGCACGTGGTTTTCAGGTCGCAAGTCATCCATTTCCACCAGAAAGTACTTCTCATCAAAAACCTATACATGCAATTAATAGGTGAAATAGACAAATGCATGTGCTTTTTCCTTGGCACAGCCAAACATACTACAAAAGTTCATAGTCATGTGGGTATTAATAATACTAAACACTAAATGTTAGCTCTGTGTTACATAATGCATATAATTACTGTTTTAATTAAATGCTTTTCATGTATCAATTTAGTTTCAATCTTCTTAATCGAATGAGGTAAGTACCATTATATATATATGTATATATATATATAAAATACATATATACTTTTTGGAGACAGGGTTTTGCTCTGTTACCCAGGCTGGAGTGCAGTGGCATGAACGTGGCTCACTGAAGCACTGCAGTCTTGACTTCCTGGGCTCAGTTGATCCTCCCACTTCAGTCCCTTGAGTAACTGGGACAATAGGCATGCACCATCATGCCCAGCTAATTTTTTAATTTTTGTAGAGACGTGGTCTTGCTACATTGCCCAGGCTTGTCTCAAACTCCTGGGCTCAAGTGATCCTCCTGTCTCAGCCTCGCAAAGTGCTGTGATTACAGGCATGAGCACCACACCTGGCCCAAGTACCACTATCAACTCCATTTTGCAGATAAGGAGAATGAGTTCAAATACAGGTTAAATAACTTGCCCTAGATTACAAAATGAGGAAGAAGCAAAACCTGGATCCAAACCCATGTAGTTGGGCTCTGAATAAAATTTAGTCTAAACTTAGTGAGAAGCTTAGTTTAAGCTCATGCTACTGTGTATTAGTTTTTCAAATCCTAGCCCAGTTTCAAATGCCAACGAACAAACTTTATTTATTTATTTATTTAGAGACGGAGTTTTGCTCTTGTTGCCCAGGCTGGAGTGCAATGGCACAACCTTGGCTCACCACAACCTCCACCTCCCGGGTTCAAGCGATTCTCCCACCTCAGCCTCCTGAGTAGCTGGGATTACAGGCATGCGCCACCACATCCAGCTAATTTTGTATTTTTAGTAGAGACGGGGTTTCCCCATGTTGGTCAGGCTAGTCTCCAACTCCCGACCTCAGGTGATCTACCTGCCCCGGTGTCCCAAAGTGCTGGGATGACAGGCGTGAGCCACTGAGCCCAGCCAAAGAGACAACTTTATGAACCTCCTCTGGCTTCCCACTAGCCCTCCCTTCAGACTCTAGATAGGGCCTTCTGGCCCTACTTTCAGGCTCAGAATCCCTCCTTGCTTTGAGAATAATCTTCCAAGACAGGGAAAACTTAAATCTCAATAGATCAGACAATTTAGCACCCAAGCAACTATTCCTCTAGTCACATTCAACTTTGGCTTCTATTTTCAGTAAATGTGCTTCTGCTCTAGTTGGAAACTGAAATTCTCTGGCCAATGCCTCAGTTGTAGTGACTGAGCAGGGCCTTGATAACCTTATTTCTTACTTTTGTCAGTATTCCAAAAGATTAAATCTGAATCTGGAATACATAGCTGGAACCAGGCCACTGCTAGAACTTTTAACACTAATTGCCTAATCCCCACTCATCTCCTCATTCCAAAGAGCTCTGCATCTAGTTAGATGTTGATGAGACTGCCTGCCTCCGACTTTACAGATACTCTGCCTCCTAAAGGAGTTAAATCTCCTTTACTTATATACAGCTAGGCCTGCCCCAAAGAATGCGTCCCCTACTAGTCTAGTGCCCAGGCCCAAGATTGCTTTGGCTAGGGTTACCAAGCTCTGAAGAAGGAACGGGCCACAGCAAACTGGACAAATACAAAACGTGCACAGAAGTAATTCTAACTGCATGGCTTAGAAGGAAAAATGGGTTGGATCAATAGAGCTTAAAGATCAAAACACTACCAATTTCCTAAACCAGTCACCTTGACAGGGATTCTTACCGAGAGAGTTATCCCCATTTTACCTTAACAACTGTAGCCGGAGAGATCCCAAAAGGAGACCAGGGGTCTACAGCTTCCAATTTCATGTTTACAGAGAATGTATGAATGCCAATAACTTGTTTGTCCTGAAATGCAGACACCAAAAGGGCATGAAAACATAGTATCTGAATCAATTTTACACTTACATGTAGCTGAATCCTACTGTGATTAATAGAAATATCCAGCTCTGGTAAATCCTATAGTTTTCTTCTTTTTTTTAAATGTGCAAAACTAGCCAATATAATTTTCTTCTCTGGAAAAAACTATCCAGGAAAAAACAAAAACACAGAAAGTGCTTCTACTCTCTACATTCAAAGACAAGGAATATCTGGAGGAAAAAACAAATTTATTTTATAAGTTAGGGGTATGTAGTTAAGGGTAGAAAAGAAAAGATTCAAACTACTTCAGGAGAACTTGGGGAGAAAATCTAGACAACTGTTAGAAGAAAACAAGGATGATCATCAGTCCAGTGTTAACACACCCTCCATTCTTACCGACTGCAGAGGCTACTTTACACTTTCACCCTTGGCGTTGCTTTACTCTACTGTAAGAGGAGCAATACCGATCTATCACATGTTTTGTTTTTACCTTAAATAAGTAAGATGGTAATGGCTCTTCCTCTTCCTCTTTCACTTTGGCCAAAATCTCTTGCCACTCAGCTTCATTTTTTAGATGTCTGATGGCTTTAATAAAACATGACAACATGCTTTAGATGATGAGAAACTTATACTTTTTACCTGTCCTGAAAGCATTCACATAAACAAAAAAAAGTCACTTTCCACTAGAACTAGAAAAGGGTTCAAAGCCCACTTATATCCCTCTACACTTAAAGAACTTGCACCTTAACTTCAGCACTTTGCTCTATGCAGAGCCTGGTGGACAGCTTGGCTTTATGAAAATACCTACAGTAAGATCATAAGGATTGCTGTAATCCATAAAATTATAATACAACATCCAAATTGGGGCACATAATAATAAATGCAAATTGATTTAAACAGTAACTCCAGAAATACCAATATTATTGGTATTTCTTTTAATCAACAATTTGCTATGACTCAATTTTCTATATACCTAGCTAAATGCTCCCTAGATAATTTTTTCTTTATTTTATCTAGGTCAAGGGTCAGTATGGGTTGGCACAGAAGTCTATGAGGTGTATCAATAAGTGTGGTAAATTATAAAAGCAATAAAAAGAAAAGAAAAATAGGCACTTGGCCAGGTACGGTGTCTCACGCCTGTAATCCCAGCACTATGGGAGGCTAAGGTGGGCGGATCACTTGAGGTCAAGAATTCGAAACCAGACTGGCCAACATGGTGAAACCCCGTCTCTACTAAAAATACAAAAATCGGCCAGGTATGGTGGTATGTGTCTGTAATCCTAGCTACTGGGGAGGCTGAGGCACAAGAATTGCTTGAACCCAGGAGGTGGAGGTTGCATGACACTGCACTCCAGGCTGGGTAACAGAGCAAGACTCTGTCTCAAAACAAAAAACAAACAAACAAACAAACAAACAAACAAAAACAAAAGCAGAACAACAAGAACAAAAAAGAAAAATAGGCACTTAGTTTAACAACTCCATATAAACTGTTTTGTTACAGCTCTACTATGATAATTAACAAAGGTTTTCATAATATGTAGAATATATTTTTTTAGCCTCATAGATATTAATGCCACAGAAGAAAAATGCTCGATTACTCTTCACCTGAAGGAGGCTGAAGCTCGTATCCCTGTTGAGCAGCCCAACCAACGTGATGAAGAAATGGATCCAAGTAATACAACCAATGTTCATAATTGTCAGAACTTTCAAGTCCTTCATAACGTAGCTTCAG
Source organism: Piliocolobus tephrosceles (assembly GCF_002776525.5). NCBI lineage: Eukaryota > Metazoa > Chordata > Mammalia > Primates > Cercopithecidae > Piliocolobus > Piliocolobus tephrosceles. The sequence continues at coordinate 83,608,437 of NC_045435.1, read as the reverse complement.
CCTTCCTCCAATGTTTTCTACTACAGTAACAATCCAAGTGCTTAAAGAGTCCTGGAAAGCTTGACATTCTAGTCTGGATCCTGGAGCAATGAGATCTAAAGGATTCCTCCCATTACGGAGCTGTAGGATTAAAAAGTGAAACAATCCAGTAAGAGAAATTAATATAATATTTTTGAAAAACCACCTTCTAAATGATCTCAAACCAGCCTTCATATTTTTTACCCATTCAAAAGCCACTGACACTAAATTGTCTATCATCATACAAACCTCTTATAGTATTATTTATAGGTGATATGAAAATGTTTATCTTAAAGAATATCTATAATGCAGTAAAATTGCTCTAACATATCTCTAGCTCTAGGATTATGTTATATAGTTTTATTTAGTAAGAATTTTTAAAATATAATAATTCCTCATCTATTATAAAACAAATATGGGCCAGGCATGGTGGCTCACACCTGTAATCCCAGCACTTTGGGAGGCTGAGGTGGGCAGAACACTTGAGGTCAGGAGTTCAAGACCAGCCTGGTCAACATGGTGAAACCCTGTCTCTACTAAAAATACAAAAATTAGCCAGGCGTGGTGGTGGGCACCTGCAGTCCCAGCTACTTGGGAGGCTGAAGCAGGAGAATCACTTGAACCCAGGAGGCGAAAGTTATGGTGAGCCAAGATCATGCCACTGCACTCTAGCCTATGCAACAGAGCAAGACTCTGTCTTTAAAAAAAAAAAAAAAAAGCAAATATCAAAATACCATCATCATCATTGAAGAAAAAAATCAAACATGACAAAAGTCAAAGTCACCTATAATCCCACCTCAAAGAAAGAACCACAAGAAACACTTTGGCATACACTGTTTTTCTCCATACAAGTCAATATCCACCTCTGCCAGTCTGTCTGTTTCTATGTTTTGAAAAATAGAAGCACTGAATACTGTTTCTTAATTGTTCTTCACTTAGTACATCATAGGTATCTTTCTACAATAGCATATATAACTCTTCCTCATGTTTTATAGTATTTTATGATATTTTACATTGTAAGTGGGCAATAATTTATCCAGTTACCTACAGATAATATTTCAGTTGTTTCTGATTTTTTATTGATGTCATAACAATGTTCAAATCAACAGAGTAAAAGCTTTTGATTACAGCGATGGAAAGGAAAAGTTTAACTCTCACTATCTAGAAGTATATTAAAAACTACAATAAAGAAAAGAAATTCATTATCAAGTTATCATTTAACCATTTCTAATACACAACCTTACATTTTTTCCCCAGTAAAAACTGCTCTGTGACACTTACATATCCAGATATGCAAAGGGACATATGAACAAATGAAGAAAAAGATTCAGAGCTAAAAGTCAGCATGGCAGACTCATGGTCAATGAAGAGTAGAATAGTTTATCAATTCATCCATTCATTAAAATGTTACTGTTTAGTACGTGTCAGGCCCTGGCTAAGCATATATAAACGAGTCAGAGTACAAAAAATAAAAACCAGTTTGAAAGAGAGTATTCATCAATCAAAATTTAAAAGGGAATGTGAATGGATCATAGAAGTAAATGTAAGGCCTAAAACCATAAAACTCTTAGAAAATACAGGAGTAAATCTTCTGGACCTTGGGTTAAGCAAAGCCTTCTTAGATATGATAACAAAAGCACAAGCAACAAAAGAAAAAAAGATAATCTGGATTACATCAAAATAAAAAATGTTTATGCTGTAAACAATAAAAAGCCACAGAATGGAAAAAATATTTTCAATATTTTGAAATGCATGTATATTTTCAATGCATAATAATACATCCAACTCAATAATAAAAAGACAACCCACTTTAAAAATGGGCAAAGAAATGTCTCCAAAAAGGATACAGAAATGGCCCATAAGCACAAAAAAATACTCAACATCAACAGCCCTTAGAGAAATGTAAATCAAAATGAGATGCCACTTCATACCCACTAAGTCAGCTATAATAAAAAAGACAACAAGTGTTGGCAATGATGTAGAGGGATGGGAACCTTTATACACTGCATTTCACATATGCCACAAAGAATTTTGCCAGTATGACAGAAAGTGACAAGATATAACTTAGAAATGTCATAACCAATAAATCCATTTCACAAAATCAAGAGATCTATATCCATTAACAAGCTCAAAAGCTACATTAACTTAAAAGGACTGCTGAAAAGCAGGTGGAAGGCAGGAGTACAACAGGTCCAATGTCTTCTGAGCAAAAAAAAAAAAAAAGGGTGCATTGGGGTCTCCAAGTCACCTGGGGTGGGAGTTACAAATGTCCACCTTGAAGCAGAATCAACCCCTGCTTAGTTTCAGAGTGAAAGCCCTCAGAAGGTCCTATTTTCCAACTGTATAAAAGAATCTGGGAAATTAGATTTTTTATGTGTTAGCAACTAATTCAGAAAATATTTAGGCACTAAGCAAGTCACCAGTTTGCAACCTCTAAGGGTAAGTTTAAAATTCCCAATACCTGTGCCTATGTCTCGAATAATAATGTTTATTTGCTTCAGAGTGATAAATAAGCAACCGATTTTAAGATTCTTTGAAAGATCAGATGGGTTTTCCACGCCGATGTGGCATATGGTAATACTCACGCCCTCTAGCAGTGGAATAGGAGGACTACATGCTCCTATCAGGGTCTGCCGCAGAAACTCATCCCAGTCAGACACTTTATCTCTGATGCCTAGATGAGGGAATAAATGACTGATTACTCAAAATGCCAGCCAACAGAATGCAGAGAAATCGAACCAGTGGAGATGGTTTAGAGGTATTTCTCATTTTAAGATCTAAGAGTCAAACATACTGCTTCTTTGAGAGCTTGAAAAGATAAAACAAAATAAAACCAAAAATACTTCTCTAGATGGAGCTACTTTCTGGTTAGTTTATTAAGAGTTGTATATAAAACAAGGAGAATAGGCCCAACTACCTGTTCCTAAAATTTTATCCAGAAGGTACCTTACTTTATTTTTTATGATGGAAATTTTCCAACATACAAAAAGAAAAATGATCTAATGAATCCTAAGTGCCCTGGCGTCAACAACTGTCACCTCATGGCCAATCTGTTTCATCTAAACCAGGATTTACAAGCTACAACCCATGGGCTTAATTCAGCCTACTGTCTATTTTTGTTAATAAAGCTTTACTAGAACATGGCTATACCCATTTGTTTACATATTGTCTGTGGCTGCTTTCACACTACAAAGGTAGCGTTTTAGCAGCTTTGACAGAGATTGTATGATTAGTAAAGCCTAAAATATTTACTATCTTGCCCTTTACAGATAATTTGCCAATGCCTGGCTTATACCTCATACTCCGCCCATGCCCAACCAAGGATCAGTTAGAAGACAATTCCAGATAGCATACAATTTCATCCATATATATATTTCAGTACATATTTCTAAAAGAAAATATTTTCTTACAACGTGTTATATAAAGGTAATCAGTAGAACAAAAATAAGAACCTTTCTATAAGCCGAAAGAGAAACTATATGTGTAAACAGGATAGATCACATAGTTAAAAAGAAACTACATACACACAATGTAACATTTAACAATATAAAACTGAGGCCATGTATATTAATAATATCAATAAGTGTTAATGTTAATGGACTTACTCTTCCATTAGAAGTAAACAAATAAATTTAGATTTCCTCATTAAGCAAAATCAAGGAAACCTAACTGTATACGGAGCTTGTGAGATAATCACACAAAGAGGAACTATTTCAGTGACTTTAAAATATAGTAAAACGTGAAAGTACGTCCCCAGTTAGGGATATATACTCTAAGGACAATAGCAACAACAACAAAAAAAATGCAAAGAAAAAAATCTTAAGCTATTTTTAGTAATCCTATTGTTAGTGGTAGACTTGATGTTATTACTTTGAAATAGTTGTTTGTATGTGGCAGGCAAAAGCAAATAAAGAATGAAATGTGGTCAGGTGCGGTGACTCACACCTATAATCCCAGCACTTTCGGAGGTCGAGGCAGGCAGATCATGAGGTCAGGAGATCCAGACCATCCTGGCTAACAAAGAATGAAATGTGTAACTGAGAACTAGGATTTTCAGCATGATAGAAAGGAAATAAAGCTTAGATGGATGAGTTAAAGGAAAGCACTATCTTTCTGAATTTGTATTGGAAGCATCATGATGTAATTTATCCTGAGAAGAAGAAGAAATGCATTAACTCTAGACACTGAAAAGGCCAAGAAACACTAACCCAGTGACAATGAGCACACCCAGGTCTCTATTTATCTTGTCTCCACTGCTTTACCTATGTTCTTTTTTTTTTTTTTTTTTGAGACGGAGTCTCACTCTGTCGCCCAGGCTGGAGTGCAGTGGCGTGATCTAGGCTCACTGCAAGCTCCGCCTCCTGGGCTCACGCCATTCTCCTGCCTCAGCCTCCAGAGTAGCTGGGATTACAGGCGCCCGCCACCATGCCCGGAGAATTTTTTGTATTTTTAGTGGAGACGAGGTTTCACTGTGTTAGCCAGGATGGTCTCTGCCTCCCAGCTTCAAGCAGTTCTCCTGCCTCAGCCTCCCGAGTATCTGGGACTACAGGTACATGCCGCCATGCCCAGCTAATTTTTATATTTTTAATGGAGAGGGAGTTTCACCCTGTTGGCCAGGCTGGTCTCAAACTCCTGACCTCAAGTGATCTGCCAGCCTGAGCCTCCCAAAGTGCTGGGATTACAGGTGTAATCCGGCTACCATGCTGGACCATAATTCAGGTAAACCTTACAGAAATGAAAGAGGCCTTGTAATACATACTGAAAGGGATTACTATGTATATAGTAAAATCAAATGAGGGCAGCTACATCAAAATTGTTCTAATGAAAGTACTGAACTTTAAAGCAAAAATAACACCATGGCTATTTAGGAAAAAGACCAAGTTTCTTACAAAGGAAAGAAAACAAGATTTTCATTAGAGTTATTAACAATGGTTTATGCCAAAAGACAACGGAATGTAACATGTTTAAGACATTTAATGAAAGAGAAAATATGAGAGAAGGATTTTATATCTAGCCAAACTGAACTTCAGATCTAAAGGCTATATACAAACAGTTATGAACAGGTAAGAACTAAGTAATATTGTTCCCATGAGCCCTTTCTAAGGAGTTCACTAGGGAATGAGCTTCAGATGAGCAAATTGATGAGGTAACATTAGCATGCAAAATGGTAGTGAATTAAATATATATATAACTATAGAACTTAAACTAAATGATGGTTGTAAGGGAGATACTATGGTATATATAATAGCTGCATGCTCTGAAAATGTAGTTACAGTATTACTACAAAAACTACGGGACAAGAATGTGGAAAACGTGAATAGTTGTATAAGCCTACTGATTGTCTTAAAAAAAAAAAAAAACAGCTTTCTTGCCATGTAATTTAACTATTTAACTTTTAAGTGTTAACTGGGAGTAAAAGGATATTACCTGAAATGAGATACTGAAGGAGAGGAAACAGAGCTTACAGCTAATTTCAGTATTGTTTATAGAAACAACAACAAAATAGAAAGTAGTCCAAAAATAGAGCGGACTTAAGGCCAGAAGTTCGAGACTGGCCTGGGCAACACAGCAAAACTCTGTATCTACAAAAAAAAAGTTTAAAAATTAGTTGGGTGTGGTGACACACACCTGCAGACCCAGCTACCTGGCAGGGGTGAGGTGGGAGAATCACTTGAGCCCGGGAGTTCAAGGACACAGCGAGCTAGGATCACGCCACTGCACTCCAGCCTGGGTGACAGAGTGAGACTCTGTCTCAAAAAATAAAATAGAATGAAATTATTGTAAATGTTATTGGAATAGCTGGTAAAACTGAATAAGGGCCAAAAACTGAGTAAGGGCCAGGCATGATGGCTTATGACTGTGGTGCTAGCTATTAGGAAGGCTGAGGCAGGATAATCACTTGAGCCCAGGAATTGGAGACCTGCCTGGGTGACATACCAAGACCCTGCCTCAAGAAAATGGAAATGAAAATAAAAATAAAAATACTAGAAAGTGATATAAATATAAAAATAAGACCATGTTTATTAAATAATGTTCCTTTTAAAAAACTGAGTACTACCTGTAGATTAAACAGCAGTATCGTATCAAAGTTAATTTCCTCATTTTCATATTTTACTGTGACATGAATACTTTGTTTTTAGAAATATATACGGCATTTTTGAATAAAAGGGCATCATGTCTAAAACTGACTCTCACATGGTTCATTAAAAGAACATACGTAAAGCAGTGGAGACAAGATAAAGTAAACATAATATATGTCAACATTAACAACATTTGGAGAAACTTGGCAAAAAGTCTCCAATAATTTTTCATATGATTCTCATAACTTTTGGTAAATCTGAAATTATATCAAAGTAAGAAGTTAAAAGAAAAATACCAAAAGTCAGGTGTTTTCATTTTTTTGAGACAGTCTTACTCTGTCATCCAGGCTGGAGTACAGTGGCACGATCTCGGCTCACTGCAACCTCCACCTCCCAGGTTCAAGTAATTCTCCTGCCTCAGCCTCCTGAGTAGCTGGAATTACAGTCGTGCGCCACCACACCCGGCTAATTGTTTTGTATTTTTAGTAGAGACGGGGTTTTGCGGTTTTGCCATGTTGGCCAGGCTGGTCTCAAACTCCTGACCTCAGGTGATCCACCCGCCTCAGCCTCCCAAAGTGCTGCCATTACAGGCATGAGCCATCCCACCCAACCAACTCAGGGATTTTCTTAAATCCGGAGTCCTCTTATCTTTCCCCACCTTTATCTCACCCTTCTCTTTCTTTTGCCTTTATTGTCTCTCTTCTGCTTAATTTGGTTTCTACTCCTTCTGGAATGGTGCTTGATTTGGTTCATTTAAGAGTTCCTAATTACCAGATTGCTTGAGGGTATGAGGAGAGAGGACAATAAAAACAAAAGAAAATCAACAGCACATCAGTCTGGCCCAAAGGGCTTAAAAACAACCAGATCTACAAATCTCCAACTCAGAGAACCTCACAGTCTGAAAGGATGATAAGCAGCTAGTGTTCCCTATGAGCATCATAAAAACCTGAGGCTTTATGGAGCAAAGAAAATAATTTTAAAAGACAGGGAAATGTGTATTATTCCTTATAAATATTTTCACTCAAAATGCTAACCTAGAAAAGCTGGGTAAACCTATAGGCTTGAGAGATGGAAAACCTCAAGATTGTGGACAATCCAAATTTTCTTATAGCAAAATCATGTCACGTCTTGATAAGAAGTATTTCATTACCTTCTGGGGCTTCAAGGGTCTTCTTATTCTGCTCACACCACCCAATGGGGTAGAGATCAGCCTTCCTGATGTCACACCAGAAATCTGCTCTCCGATCCTCCCCATAGCCATCATAGCGGAGAAGGAGCAACTGTTCACACGTGGTGATGATGGTGGCAACCCAGTAGGTTTCAGGATCTGTTCTCACAGCCACCTCCAGCTTCATCCCAGGAGCAAATCCATTTTGCAAACGTGTGTCCACCTTAACAGGGAAATGTTATTAAGCATCAGACAAGTATCTTAAATGAGTATTTCTTTGACCAATGTTCTTTTTTAAGACTTAGAATTCTGAAGCACTAAATGCAAGAACATCTCAAGGAAAACCTGAGAAATTCCAATTCTAACTTACAGAAGTAATCCAGACAAAACAAACGAATAGCAATATTGCTCTGCTCCATCTGACAATGAAGGAACTCAATATTTTCACCAAAGCAGTCTATAATGATTACAGAAAATGCTTCCTATTAAGTATACACATTACTAGTCACTATTTTAATAGCTTTCAACCCATTGTTTTCAAGAATGATTTTTGCATCCATCAACAGGAAATTTATGAAGCTAGAAAAGTGAAAAGACAAAAATAAACCATAATGATAATAAATTAGTACAATATGTACCATATACAGGGAGCCATATTTCCCAGTTTCCCTACAAGTCTATGTTTCCACCAATTACTCTTAAATAATATTTAATAACATCCCCCCTTTCCCTCTCAAAACTGTTCTAATTTAGATGAAACGTTATATGGTCACAAAGGTCTGGGTTAGCAAATCTGGAACTATTAATACTTTACGTGTATACCAACATTAAATAAATATACTATGAATAATAAAAGCCAGGTTTCTCACCATGGGAGAAAAAAGTGACACATAAGCAAAGGGAACTCTGTGGTATTGGACTGAAATCAGACATATCTGAACAGGGGGGACATGATGATTGACTGGTAGGCAGATAGAGACAGTCAGATAGATAGACAGATGAATGGATAAAGAAATGAACAAGTAATAGAGATAGAGACAACCATACACATGTATTTCCCAACTCTGTCAATTAAGAGGGACTACAAAAATGACAGCTAGTCACAATAAGCAAATATAGTGTACAAATTTTGATTTCTTTTCTATTTTTGAGACAAAGTTTTGCTCTGGTCGCCCAGGCTGGAGTGCAGTGGCGTGATCTTGGCTCACTGCAAGCTCTGCCTCCTGGGTACAAGTGATTTTCCTGCCTCAGACTCCCAAGCAGCTAGGATTACAGGCACCCGCCACCAGGCCCAGCTAATTTTTTGTATTTTTAGTAGAGACGGGGTTTCACCATGTTGGCCAGGCTGGTCTTGAACTACTGACTTCAGGTGATCTACCCACCTCAGCCTCCCAAAGTGCTGGGATTACAGGCATGAGCCACCACGCCCGGCCTCTTTTTTATTTTTTTAGACAGGGACTGGCTCTGTCACCCACGCTAAAGTGTAGTGGTGCAATGTCGGCTCACTGCAACCTCAAGTCATCCTCCCACCTCAGCCTCTTGAGTAGCTGAGACCACAGATGTGTGCCACCATGCCTGGCTACTTTTTGTATTTTCTGTAGAGACAGGGTATTGTCATGTTGCCCAGGCTGGTCTCAAACTCCCGACCTCAAGCAATCTGCCCATCTTGGCCTCCCAAAGTGCTGAAATTAGTCATGAACCACTGTGCCTGGCCCAAATTTTGATTTCTAAATACCATCTTCCAATAAAAAAAAAAAAAAGCACTTCAGGGGAAAAAAAACGTATTCTGATTCTGAGATAGGAAAAATACAATTAGAGCCTGGAATATCTTGTGATGCCAGAAAGTAAGGAAATGATCAAAAAATGGGAGTATGTTGAAGGAACATACAAGACAACTAGAAGGATCTCACTGGCTACATGTGGGACAATTTGAGCAATAAAATAAATAGTGAGAGTAATGCATGATAATTAATAGATTTAAATAAGTATCCATGAGTCCACACTGATATAAATAAACAGAGGAGAGGGAATAGATCTTCCTTAGAGTAGAAAACCAGTTAATAAATATTGGGGAAAAAAAGATGGAAATAGAAAATCACTAGTAGACAAACACCACAGAGATAAACATTGCAGGAGCCGGGCGCAGTGGCTCATGCCTGTAATCCCAGCACTTTGGGAGGCCGAGGCAGGTGGATCACAAGGTCAGGAGATCGAGACCATCCTGGCTAACACAGTGAAACCCTGTCTCTACTAAAAATACAAAAAAAATTAGCCGGGCATGGTGGCAGAACAGAACGGAAAGGAATGTAAAGGAAAAAGTAAAGGAAAAAAGAAAAGAAAAAGGAAAGGAAAGGAGAGGAGAGGAGAGGGGAGGGGAGGGGAGG
>NC_045435.1:83577847-83598387 GCF_002776525.5 Piliocolobus tephrosceles | reverse complement strand
GGAGGGGAGAGGAGAGGAGAGGAGGGGAGAGGAGGGGAGAGGAGGGGAGGGGAGGGGAGAGGAGAGGAAGATTAAAAAAATAAAAATAAAAAAAGAGATAAACATTGCAGGCAAGAATTATTGATGGATTCTAAAATACTATGATGAGAAACAGGGTATCTGCAAAATCTCAAAGGTTCTCCCAGTAAGATTCTTGTTAACTGCAAAGGGGAAAACAGAACATTACAGTGAAAAAATCTAGCAGATGTTATGTAACTAACCAAAGTTTGTATCAATATCATATATCTCTGATTTCATACAAGATAACTACAATATCATTCCTACAACATTATTGCCAAATCTGCACAAATTCAATCCAATCATGAGAAAAAAACAAATCCAAATTGAGGAATATTCCACAAATAACTGACATGCAATATAGGCTCATCAAAAATGTCAAGTCCATGAAAGACAAAGAAACAACGAGGAACTGTCATATACCAGAGGAGACTATGAAGACATGACAAATAAATGCAATATGGCAACCACAGCCACTGGAAAATGCAAGTGGAATCCTGGAGACAGCCAGAGAGGGAAAGTCTCATATTCTGTGTGAAAAGTCTTGCCCCGCTAGTCACTACCTGTTCTATCACTATCCTAAACACTATGGCTAATATCGACTATGTTTCCATACTATGTTAATGAAATTATGCAGTATGAATATTTTTTGAGTGGAGCTTCTCTTGTCGAACGTTACTTACATGAATACGTCACAATGTATTCATTCCACTTCTACTAGTTACTAGGTATTTGGGCAGTTCACAGTTTTGGGAAGCTACAAATAATGATGCCATAAACATTTTTGCTTGTCTCTTGGTACATACAGACATGAATTTCTAAAATAGATAACCAAACTGTTTTCCAAAGTAGTTGTACCAATTTAGTTTCCCAATAGCATGTGATAAATCCTTTTGCTCCACTTTTTTTTTTTTTTTTTTTGATACAAAGAGTCTCGCTCTGTCACCCAGGCTGGACTGCAGTGGAGTGATCTCGGCTCACTGCAAACTCTACCTTTCAGGTTCAAGTGATTCTCATTCCTCCCAAGTAGCTAGGACCACAGGCATGTGCCACCACACCTGGTTAATTTTTGTATTTTTTGTAGCAACAAGGTTTCACCATATTGGTCAGGCTGGTCTCAAACTCTTGGCCTCAAGCAATCCACCTGCCTCAGCCTCCTAAAGTGCTGGGATTACAGGCTTGATTCACCATGCCTGGCTCCTTTTGCTCCATTCTAACCAACATTTTCGTATTTTCTTCAGTCTTTTTCACTTTTTTTTTTTTTTTTTTTGAGATGGAGCCTCACTCTGTCGCCCAGGCTGGAGTGCAGTGGCGTGATCTAGGCTCACTGCAACCTCCGCCTCCTGGACTCACGCCATTCTCCTGCCTCAGCCTCCCGAGTAGCTGGGACTACAGGAGCCCACCACCACGCCTGGTTAATTTTTTGTATTTTTAGTGGAGATGGGGTTTCATCATGTCAGCTAGGATGGTCTCGATCTCCTGACCTTGTGATCCGCCTGCCTCGGTCTCCCAAAGTGCTGGGATTACAGGCGTGAGCCACCACGCCCGGCCCCCTTTTTCACTTTTAACCATTTTGGAAGGTGTGTCATGTATCTTACTGTAATTTTAATTTGCATTATCTGATTATTAAGTTGATAACCTTTATATTTATTAGTCATTTAGATTTCTTCTTCTGGGAAATGCTTAAGTTCCTTACACATTTTTAAATTCAGTCTATATTGTGGACATCAGTTCTCTGACAGTTGTTTGTGTTGCAAATATTTTTCTCATTTTCACTATGATGTCTTTTGATAAACAGAAGTTCTTAAATTTATTGTAGTCTAATTTATCAATATTTTTCCTTAAAAAGTAGTGCTTTTTCTATGTATATACATTTTTTGGGTTTTTTTTTTTGTTTTTTTTTTCCCTGAGACAGAATCTCCTTCTGCCGCCCAGGCTGGAGTGCAGTGGTGCAATATCAGCTCGCTGCAACCTCTGCCTCCCGGGCTCAAGTGATTCTCCTGCCTCTGTCTCCTGAGTAGTTGGGACTACAGGCGTGCACCACCATGCCCGGCTGTTTTGTATTTTTAGTAGAGATGGGGTTTCACCATGTTGTCTAGGCTGGTCTCAGAATTCCTGACCTCAGGCAATCTGCCTGCCTCGGCCTCCCGAAGTGCTGGGATCACAGGCATGAGACATCACACCCAGACCCTTTTTCCGTATTGTTAAACAAATCTTTTCCTATCCTTAAAGGTCATAAATACAATAAACTATATTATTATCTGGAAGCCTATCATAGTTAGAACTAACATTCACCTGGAATTAATGAAGTTAATACGAAGTTAAATATGGGTAAGGTTTTATTTGTTTCAACATGTGTATACAATTAAACCAGCACTTTTCTTGACCACTATAAGTCATCACCTTTGTAAGAAATCAAGTGTGCCTACAAAAGTGAATCTGTGTCTGATTTACTTTTCCTTAGAGGAGCACTATGCTATCCTAATTAAACTCAGTATTCAGTATAGCAAGTCTTCTCATTTTGTCTTACTCCTTAGGTGTGTCTGGCTGTGCTTGATCCATGATACACCCATATAAAAATCAGAATCAGTTTTTCAATTTCTACCTAATATTATGTATACATGTATTTCTTGGAATTTAATTTGTTTGCAGTAAATCTACAGACCTAGTGAGGGATCTTTCCAATAATGACTCTCTCATTACATGAACAAGGTGTATCCCTTCATGTATAAAGGTCTTTATTTTACATCGATAATGAATTGGAGTTTCCTTACAATTATTATTAATATTTTTGGAAACAGGGTCTCTCATTCTGCCGCCAGACTGAAGTACAGCGGCACAATCTTGGGTCACTGCACCTCTGTTTCCTGGGCTCAAAGGATCCCCCTGCCCCAGTCTCTGATGTAACCAGGATTACAAGTGTGCTCCACCATGCCTGGCTAATTTTTAATTTTTTTTTTTTTTTTTTTGTAGAAAAGGTCTCACTATATTGCCCATGCTGGTCTCACATTCTTGGACTCAAGCAACTTCTCCCACCTTGGCCTCCCAAAGTGCTGGGATTACAGGTGTGAGCCACTGCACCCAGCCCCCTTGCAATTTTTTTTACATTTAATCCTAGACATTTTACGTTTTTGATGTTACTGTATTTTCATTTAGTTCCAAATATTTCAAAGTTTCCCCTGAGATTGCTTCCTTTATCCATGCGTTATTTACAAGTGTGTTGTTTAATCTCTAAGTAACTAGGGACTTTCCAGCTATCTTTTTGTTATTGATTTCTAGTTTAATTTCACTGTGGTCTGAGGGCACACTGTATGATTTCTATTATTTTAAATTTGTTAAGGTGTGCTTTGTGGGCCAGAGTGTGGTCTATGTTTGTGAATGTTCCATGTGAGCTTTAGAAGAATGTGTCTTCTGCTGTTGTTGAACGAGTCTATAGATGTCCATTATATTCAGTTGATTGATGGTGTTGCAGAGCTCAACAATGTCCTTACTGATTTTCTGCCTGCTGGATCTGTCCATTTTTGATAGGAGAGTGTTGAATTTTCCGACTAATAATATTGAATCCATTTGTTTCTCCTCGCAGTTCTATCAGGTTTTGACTCGTGTATTTTTACGTTCTGTTGTCAGGTGCATACATTTTAAGGACTAGTATGTCTTCTTGAAGAACTGACCCCTTTATTATTATGTAATGTCCTTTTTTTTTTGAGACTGAGTTTCGCTCTTGTTGCCCAGGCTGGAGTGCAGTGGCGTGATCTCGGCTCACCGCAACCTCCACCTCCCAGATTCAAGCGATTCTCCTGCCTCAGCCTTCCTGAGTAGCTGGGATTACAGGCATGTGCCACCACACCCAGCTAATTTTGTATTTTCAGTAGAGATGGTGTTTCTCCATGTTGGTCAGGCTGGTCTCGAACTCTCAGCCTCAGATGATCCAACCACCTTGGCCTCCCAAAGTGCCGGGAATATAGGCATAACACTTTTCTTTATCCCTGATAACTTTCCTTGCTTTGAAGTCAGCTCTGTCTGACATTAATACAGCTACCTACTCTTTTTTGTTTGTTTTTGAGACAGAGTCTCGCTCTGTTGCCCAGGCAGGAGTGCAGTGGCGAGATCTCGGCTCACTGCAAGCTCCTCCTCCTGGGTTCACGACGTTCTCCTGTCTCAGCCTCCTGAGTAGCTGGGACTACAGGCGCCTGCCACCACGCCTGGCTAATTTTTTTGTATTATTAGTAGAGACGGGGTTTCACTGTATTAGCCAGGATGGTCTCGATCTCCTGACCTCGTGATCCGCCCGTCTCGGCCTCCCAAAGTGCTGGGATTACAGGTGTGAGCCACCGCCCCCGGCCTACTCTTTTTTTTTTTTGTTAGTGTTAGCATGGTATATCTTTCTCCATCCATTTACTTGTAACCTATATGTCTGTTTATATTTAAAGTGCTTTTATAATAAACAACATATAGTTGGGTCATATTTTTTGATCCACTCTGATAATCTCCGTCTTTTTAACAGTGCATTTAGACCACTGACGTTCAAAGTGATTACTGATATAGTTGGATTAATATCTACCACATATGTTAGTGTTTTCTATTTGTTGTCTTGTTCTTTGTTTCTATTTTGTCTTCCACTCTTTATCTGCCTTCTGTGGTTTTTAATAAGCATTTTATAATATTCTGCTTTGCCTTCTTAGCATATTATATTTTTTTAACTGTTTTTAGTAGTTGCCCTAGAGCTTACAATATACATTTAAACTAATGCAAATCCACTTTGTGATTTTAAAAAAACCCTTATAATAACAATTCTAATTTTGCCATTTCTTCCCCTGTATCATTGCTACCATTTATATAGATAAACATGCCTTAGCATATATTTATACATAAGCATACATAATCAAATAAATTGTTGCTGTCATTACTTTTTTTGTTTGTTTTTTGAGACGGAGTCTCGCTCTGTCGCCCAAGCTGGAGTGCAATGGTGCAATCTCAGCTCACTGCAACCTCTGCCTCCCAGGTTCAAGCAATTCTCCTGCCTCAGCCTCCCAAGCAGCTGGAATTACAGGCACCCACCATCATCCTTGTCTAATTTTTGTATTTTTGTAGAGACGAAGTTTTACCATGTTAGCCAGGCTGGTCTTGAACTCCTGACCTCAGGTGATCCTCCCACCATGGCCTCCCAAAATGCTGGAATTACAGGCATGAGCCATCGTGCCTGGCTTCTATCATTACTTTGAATAAACTGTTACATGTTCCCTCAATAAAGAATAAGAAATATTGGGCCAGGTATGGTGGCTCATGCCATAATCCCAACATTTTGGGAGGCCAAGGCAGGAGGTTCACTTGAGGCCAGGAGTTCGAGACCAGCCTGGGCAACGTAGTAAGACCCATCTCTACCAAAAAGATATATATATTTTTAAGTTAGTTAAGCATGGTGGTGGGCATCTGTAGTCTCAGCTACTCTGGAGGCTGAGGCAGAAGGATTGCTTGAGCCTGCTGCAGTGAGCTAGGATCACACCACTGCACTCCAGTCTGAGCAACAGAGCAAGACTCTTATCTCTAAAAAAAATTAAAAAGGAGAAGAAGAAAAGAAAATCAAAGGTTTTCTTTTGCATTTTAAAATTCCTTCAAAAAAAAAAAAAAAACCACATTCCTTCTCTAACACTCATTTTGTTTTTTTGTTTTTTTTTTCTCTTTCCTCAGAAACCATATGCGGGCAAGGACAGAGAGGAGTGAAATATTTAAGGCATTTAAAGCAAACAACCACTAATTTAGAACTGTATATCAAGCATAATTATCCTTAAAAAGTACTAAAGATTTTCTCAGGCAAACAAAAATTAAGGGATTCTGTCACCAGTAGACCTGCCTTACAAGAAATATTAAAATAAATTCTTTTCCTTTTTTTTTTTTTTTTTGAGATGGCATTTTGCTCTTGTTGCCCAGGCTGGAGTGCAATGGCACAATTTTGGCTCACTGCAACCTCCGCCTCCTGGGTTCAAGCGATTCTCCTGCCTCAGTCTCCCCAGTAGCTGGGATTACAGGCGCTTGCCACCATGGCTGGCTAATTTTTGTATTTTTAGTAGAGAAGGGGTTTCATCATGTTGGCCAGGCTGGTCTCTAACTTCTGACCTCAGGTGATCCACCCACCGCAGCCTCCCAGAGTGCTGGGATTACAGGCACGAGCCACCGCACCCGGCCCAATTCTTTACAAAGAAGGAAAATTATATCAGTCAGAAACTCAGATCTACATAAAAAAAAGAAGCATTGCCGGGCGCAGTGGCTCAAGCCTGTAATCCCAGCACTTTGGGAGGCTGAGACGGGCGGATCACGAGGTCAGGAGATCGAGACCATCCTGGCTAACACAGTGAAACCCCATCTCTACTAAAAATACAAAAAACTAGCAGGGCGAGGTGGCGGGCGCCTGTAGTCCCAGCTACTCGGGAGGCTGGGGCAGGAGAATGGCGTGAACCCGGGAGGCGGAGCTTGCAGTGAGCCGAGATCCGGCCACTGCATTCCAGCCTGAACGACAGAGCAAGACTCCGTCTCAAAAAAAAAAAAAAAAAAAAAAGAAGCACATCAGAAAAGAAATAAAAGAAGGTAAAATAGAACCTTTAATTTTTCTTTTTTCTTTTTTGAGACAGAATCTACTGTCGCCCAGGATGGAGTGCAGTGGCACAATCCTAGCTCACTGCAACCTCAGCCTCCAGGAGTCAAGTGATCCTCCCACTTCAGCCTCTCTAGTAGCTGGGACTTGTAGTACATGCCACCATGCCCATGTAATTTTTAAATTTTTTGTAGAGATGGGGTCTCTCTACATTGATTAGCCTGGTCTCGAACTCCTGGGCTCCAACAATCTTCCCACCATGGCCTCCCAAAGTGCTGGGATTACAGGCATGAGCCACTGTACCCAGTTTAATTTTTCTTATTCTGAATTGAACTATCAGATAATGGCTTGTTCAAAATAATAATAGCAACAAAGTATTTGGTGATCATAGCTTATTAATATTACAGCTTATAAATTAATGAATGACAGCAATGTTATAAGGGACATGAGGGAGGAATTGGTAATACTTTGGTATAAGCTACTTGCACTACCTGTGACGTGGTATAGTGTTACTTGAAAGAGGACTTGGATTAGTTGTAAATGTATACTACAAACTCAAGGGCAACCACTAAAAAGAAAATAGAAAACATGTTAAGAGCACTGTGTTAAGTTAAACAAGATGGACAAAAAAGGACAAATATTACACAGTTCTTATGTGAGGTACACAGAAAGAAGAGAGGTTACCAGGGTGTCAGGGAAGGACAGAATACAAAGTATTTAGTGTACACAGTTTCTACTTGAGATGATAAAAAAAAAGTTCTGTTGATGGATGTACAACATTGTAAACGTAATTAATGTCACTGAATTATGCACTTAAAATTATAATTTTTTTTTTTTTTTTTTTGAGACGGAGTCTCGCTCTGTCACCCAGGCTGGAGTGCAGTGGTCAGATCTCAGCTCACTGCAAGCTCTGCCTCCCGGGTTTACGCCATTCTCCTGCCTCAGCCTCCCGAGTAGCTGGGACTACAGGCGCCCGCCATTACGCCCAGCTAGTTTTTTGTATTTTTTTAGTAGAGACGGGGTTTCACTGTGTTAGCCAGGATGGTCTCGATCTCCTGACCTCGTGATCCGCCCGTCTCGGCCTCCCACAGTGCTGGGATTACAGGCTTGAGCCACCGCGCCCGGCCTGCACTTAAAATTATTAAAATGAGGCCAGGTACAGTGGCTCACACTTGTAATCTCAGAACTTTGGGAGGTCAATGCAGGAGGACTGCTTGAGCCCAAGGGTTTGAGACCAGCCTGGGCAGCACAGTGAGACCCTGTCTCTATAAAAAAAAAAAAAAAAAAAAAATTAGCCAGGCATGGTGGTGCATGCCTGTAGTCCTATATGCTCAGGATGCTGGGGTGGGAGGATTGCTTGAGCCTAGGAGTTCACGGTTACAATAAGCTATGATTGCACCACTACATGCCAGCCTGGGCAGGGTCTTACTTTTATAAGATCCTGTCTATAAAAATAAATAAATAATTTTTAAAAAGCATTAAAATGGCAAATTGTATATATATATTACAATGTTTTTTAATTTAGTGGTTGCCGAAAGGTTTTCAATATGCATCTTTAATTGCAGTCTACTTACAAATGACATTTTACCACTTCATATGTTATGTAAAGATCTTAGAATGGTATACTCCCAATCCTCCATCATTTGTGTTATTACAGTTACATATGCTATACACACACAGTAAATTTCTACTAGTTTTGCTTCAAAGTTATCTTTTAGAGATATTGAAATTAAGAAAAAATGAACTTTGTATCTATACGGCCGGGCACGGTGGCTCACGCCTGTAATCCCAGCACTTTGGGAGGCCGAGACGGGCGGATCACGAGGTCAGGAGATCGAGACCATCCTGGCTAACACGGTGAAACCCCATCTCTACTAAAAATACAAAAACAAATTAGCCGGGCGCAGTGGCGGGCGCCTGTAGTCCAGCTACTCAGGAGGCTGAGGCAGGAGAATGGCGTGAAGCTGGGAGGCGGAGCTTGCAGTGAGCCGAGATTGTGCCACTGCACTCCAGCCTGGGGCACAGAGCGAGACTCCGTCTCAAAAAAAAAAAGAAAGAAAGAAAAAGAAAAAATGAACTTTGTATCTATCTACATTTATACCACTACCATAATTCTTTGTATAGATCCAAGTTTCTGTCTTATATCAAATTCCTTCTGTCTTAAGAAGTTTCCTTACTGTTTTTTGTAGTGCAGGTCTCCTGGTAATAAATTTCCTTACTTTCTGTTTTCCTTTAAAAAGTCTTTATTTCTCCTTCACTTTTGGATGATATTTTTGCTAGATATAGAATTTCGGGTTAAGTTTTTTTCTTTCAACATCTTAAAAATCTTATCCAACTATCTAGGTTGCATAGTGTCTGAAAAGAATTGTCCTCTTTCTCTTTGGTTCTCAGTAGTCTGAATGTGATGTGTCTGGGCGGGTTTTGTTTAGTAATTATTCTGTTTGCATTCTCTGAGTTTCTTGGATCTATGGTATAGTATCTTTCTTTTCTTTGGAAAATTGTCCATCTCATCAAATATCTTTTCCTCGCTCTTTTTCCTTCTGAGATTCCAATTACAAATATATTACACTTTTTGATATTATCTCACACTGTTGGTTGCTGTGGTCTCTCTTAAATTCCCACTCTTTTTTTCTCTTTGTATTTCAATCTGGGCTATTTCTAATGATCTGTCTTCAAGTTCATGGATCCTTTCCTCAGTTATGTCAAATCTCCTGGTGAGCCTACCAAAGGCATTCAACTTTGTTATCACATTTTTCATTTCTATTATTTCTATTTCATTTTTTCTAATAGCTTCCACGTCTGCAGGAGTTCCTTTTCTGTTCATGCATGTTATCCACCTATTCTGCTAGAGCTTTTAACATATTAATCACAGTTATTTAAAATTCCAACATCTACGTCACATGAGTCTGGTTCTATTGATTGCTTTGTCTTTTGACTCTTTGCTGTTTGTCTCTTGCTTCTTTATGTGCCCCATAACATTTGGTTGCAAGTCAGACATTATGTATAGAATAGTCAAGACTGAGGCAAATAGTATTTGTGCCTGGAAATGGGCATGTTTCTTCCTTTCTTAGGCCTTTAGTTTGAGAGAGAAAGTTAAGTTAATCTAGTCAGAAGTGAAGCTGGATTTGTGTTTTATTGTTGCTACGGTGCATTCACAAGTACACCACAGGCTCCAAATTCCTCTAGTATTATCTAGGATTTAGGGTATAGCTCATTTGCCAGAGGTTTTTTCTTTTTATCTCAATGTCTGCTGTTCCACCCTCAGATTTAGGTCTTTTGTTGGTGACTACACCTCAGAGACCATCTCTTTCCATGCTCTTGCCTCTCCCATACAACAGACCGCCATTTTTCAACACTCTAACTTGGTGGTGAGGAACAGGTAGGGGATAGTACTCCCTGAGATTCAGCCACAGTCTTGGAGGCTCTGTGCCCCTGGGTCTAGAGGGTGAGAATTTCTCAGTGATTCTACCTGTCCCTCAACCTCAACAGCAGGGAATCCATAATGCTACAGTATGTATTCCTATCCCTCTCCCAAGGTACAGAGGGCTTATTTTCCCTTCTATTCTATTTCGCGGGTATAATGAGTCTGTATCTTTGTCGCAGGATTAATAAGAGTTTGTAATCCTTCCCTAACAGTTTAAAGTTTTTGTCCTAGAGCATGCAGGTACAAAAAGACACTTAGTGCCTTTCCCACAGTGGGTGCCTTTCCTTCCACCAGAATGCACATGAGCAAGGCTTTTTCACTCTTGGAGATGCTTTCTCCCTGCAAATCTGATCGATCTCTAATTCCTCCTTCCTGTGTTCCAAACTGGATCCTGTAAAACTCTTGCCATAGGCCTGCACATCCATCTCCTTTGATTTGGAGATCTGAGTTCTACCAGCTTTGCCTATGATCTGTTAGCCACAAGCATCCCATCGCAGAATCTTCCCACACCCATGCGTGATTTTCACTGTATTTGGCAGCCCTTCACCACAGATTATGATTCAGATTTACTAATATTTCCTACATTTGACAATAAAGAAGTTTTTGCATTTGTTTCCCACTCTCCTGGTGGCTTTGTCATTCAAAGAGGAAGAGGTGAAATCTGTTTCTTTATTTATTTTATTTTATTTTATTTTATTTATTTTTTTTGAGATGGAGTCTCGCTCTGTCGCCCGGGCTGGAGTGTAGTGGCCGGATCTCAGCTCACTGCAAGCTCCGCCTCCCGGGTTCACGCCACTCTCCTGCCTCAGCCTCCCGAGTAGCTGGGACTACAGGCACCCGCCACCTTGCCCGGCTAGTTTTTTGTATTTTTTAGTAGAGATGGGGTTTCACCGTGTTAGCCAGGATGGTCTCGATCTTCTGACCTCGTGATCCGCTCGTCTCGGCCTCCCAAAGTGCTGGGATTACTGGCTTGAGCCACTGCGCCCAGCCGAAATCTGTTTCTTTAACATGACTTTTTTACAACCAGAATCTTTGTAAGAAAATTTGTTCTCCATTTGAATATCAGTACAAATAAATAAGCTTGGGTACATACATATCAGAATAAGAATAACATCAAAAACAAGAATTCAAAGGTATTATATAACCACTAAACAGGCTTTCCATGTTAAAAAAGAATATTGAAAACAATTACAAAAGATTCATCAATTCAATACGATATAAAATCCTTATCTGAAATATGTAATTCTCACCACTTTAAGAGAGATATAAATGAACAAAGAATAATCAAAAAGGGCAGGTAACATGACTGGGTTTTTACATATGGAAAACTAAAAATAGTGGGACTCCCTGGGCATGGTGGCTCACGCCTGTAATACCAGCATTTTGGGAGGCCGAGGCAAGCGGATCACGAGGTCAGGAGATAGAGACCATCCTGGCTAACATGGTGAAACCCCATCTCTACTAAAAATACAAAAAATTAGCCAGGCATGATGGCAGGCGCCTGTAGTCCCAGCTACTCGGGAGGCTGAGGCAGGAGAATGGTGGGACTCTTTACCATATAAAGACAACAGCTAAAAGAATACGGTCAAATCTCACAAAATCACAGACAACACTGACTGTGCGTCAGTGTCTTCACAAATCCTAGAAAAAAAGAACTATGCCCTATGGAACACTGCTATGGGCTAAACGGTTCACCCCAAAATTTGTATGTTCAAACCCTAACCTCCAGTATGACTGTTTGGATATAGGCCATTTATGAAGGCTGTCTTAGTCCATTTAGGGTGCTATACCAAAATATCTTAGACTGGAAAATGTATAAACAACAGAAATTTACTGCTCACAATTCTGGAGGCTGGAAAGTCCAAGATCAAGGCTCCAGCAGACTCAGGATCTGGTGAGGGCTCACTTTCTGCTTCAAAGATGGTGCCTTCTTGCTGTCTTCACACGGTGGAAGTTGAGCAAACAAGCTCTATCAAGCCTCCTTTATAACGGCGCAATCCCATTTATGAGAAAAAGCCTTTATGGCCTAATCACCTCCCCAAGGCCCCACCTCTTCATACCACTGCAGTTGGAATTAGGTTTCAACATATAAATTTTGGAAAGGCACAAACATTTAGAGGTCAGAAGGATGGAGCCCTGATCTAACAGAATTGGTGTCCTTTAAGAAGAGACACCAGAGAGCTCTGTTTCTACCATGTGAGGACACAGCAAGATGGCAACTATCTGCAAGCCAGAAAGAGGGCCCTCACCAGAAAGCAGCTACACACCTAGGCTTTCAGTCTCCACAACTGTGAGAAGATAAATGTCAGTTGTTTAAGCCACCTAGTCTATGATATTTTGCTATGGCAGCCCAAACAGACTATGACAAATATGAAATAAGTAGTTTTAGAATTAATTATTCTGTGTGTTTTAAGAGGGAGTTAGAGTAAACAGGTTAAAAACTAGGTCTAGGATGGGCAGAGTGACTCACACCTGTAATCCCAGCACTTTGGGAGGCCAAGGCGGTAAGATTGTTTGAGCCCAGGAGTTTGAGACTGGCCAACATGGTGAACCACTATCTCGACTAAAAATTAGCTGGCTGTGGTGGTGCACACCTGTAGTTCCAGTTACTTAAGAGGCTGAGGTGGGAGGATCACCTGAGCCCAGGGGATTGAGGCTACAGTGAGCTGTGATGGGCGATGGACTGAGACACTGACTGCCCCCCACCAGAAAAAAACCTAGGTCTAGATATAAACTATGAACAAAATTTGGGGTACTTTCTTACATTCTAAAGTCATTACATAGGGCAATTATGTTGTCACTGACAAAGCATTAAACTGGGTTGTTAGGGCATAAAACTGGACTGCACAGGTCACTAATATGACATGTAAGTATGTATGTCATACTTATGTTCTGCTCAGTAAGAGTGACAGCAAATAATGCTACTGAAATTACTTTCAATGAATGCAACAAAGTAAATGCAACAAAGTGCAATAATTTTTTTCAATTTATGACAAGGTTTTTTGACAAAAATAAAGGAACGTTCATAAACGGTCAAAAAGATAAGTCATGCATTGAGTGGCAGAAAATATACAAAACCAAAAAGGATTTTAGAATATGGCGAGTGTGACCAGGTGTGGTGGCTCATCGAGATCATCCTGTCAATGGTGAAACCCTGTCTCTACTAAAAATACAAAAAAATTAGCCAGGCATGGTGGCAGGTGCCTATAGTCCCAGCTACTCAGGAGGCTGAGGCAGGAGAATGGCGTGAACCTGGGAGGCGGAGCTTGCAGTGAGCCGAGATCTCGCCACTGCACTCCAGCCTGGGCGACAAAGCGAGACTCGGTCTCAAAAAAAAAAAGAATATGGCAAGTGTTCTTACTAAGCGTAGCAGGAGGGCAGGAGGAAAGAAAACGCTCTTAAATTCTTTCAAATACCACAAATTAAAATAACTTTAAATTCTCTAATGATACTACAGAGATTCGAAATAAAGGGATATAACACCAATAAGGCAAATATAGTTATTGCTTACATGTTTAAAAGACCCATAGGGAACTGCTGTGGACCCTGTTTCTTCTAGATAATCTTCCCAGCTTAATTCTATCTCTTCCATACCAGAGCCGGCATCTAGAATTAAAAATAAAATAAAAACAGGTGAATCCCAATTAAAGAAAACTCAAGGTATAAAAACATAAACCTAATAAACCTAACTTTACAGAATTTACTTCACGACTGATTTTGCACAAAATAATTAAGTGGGGTTTTTTTGTTTTGTTTTTGTTTTTTAAATGATAGGTGCCCTTAGTGCACTGATTGTCAACGAATCTTCAAAGAACAGCGGTCTGACATGCTATCTCTTGCTGAAGAGGCACCCAAATCTAGATTTCACCCAAATGGATCATATAAAACTGGTGGGAGTATAAACCATTACTATCACTTTGGACTGAAATTTAGTATTCTAATGTCAAACATTGAAGATACTTAATAAGCATTTCAAACTTTTTTCAACTTGATCCTTTCTTAGCACTCTCTGAGTGAAAAATACTCCTAGTAAATATTTTAGCTTAATCAAAAAAAAGCGTCATTATCCTTGCCTCCCTTCCTTTTTCTCCATACCTTATATCCAATCCATAGAATAATTTTGTAGGTACTATCTTCAAAATATATCCAAAAGCTAGAAAGATCTCCTAACGTCACAACTAAATCAACTAGAGAACCAAGAGCAAACAAACCCCAAAGCTAGCAGGAGACAAGAAATAACCAAGATCAGAACGGAACTGAAGGAGATAGAGACACGAAAAACCCTTCAAAAAAAATAAACAAAGCACGCTGGTTTTTTGAAAAAATTAATAAAATACCCATAATCCCAGCATTTTGGGAGGCTGAGGTGGACAGATCACTTGAGGTCAAGAGTTTGAGACCAGCCTGGCCAACACGGTGAAACCCCATCTCTACTAAAAACACAAAAATTAGCCAGGCATGGTGGCACATGCCTGTCATCCCAGTTACTCAGGAGGCCGAGTCAGGAGAACTGCTTGAACCCAGGAGGCAGAGGTTGCAGTGAGCTGAGATCGTGCCACTGCACTCCAGCCTGGGTGACAGAGCGAGACTCTGTCTCAAAAATAAATAAATAAATAAATAAATAAATAAATAAATAATAAAATAGACTACTAACTAGACTAATAAAGAAGAAAAAAGAGAAAAATCACATGGACACAATAAAAAATTATAAAGGAGGTATCACCACCGACCCCCACAGAAATACAAACAACTATCAGAGAATACTATAAATACTTCTATGCAAATAAATTAGAAAATTTAGAAGAAATGGATAAATTCCTGGACACATACACCCTCCCAAGACTGAACCAGGAAGAAGTTGAATACCTGAGTAGACCAATAATGAGTTCTGAAATTGAGGCAACAATGAACAGCCTACCAACCAAAAAAAAAAGCCCAGGACAGATGGATTCACAGCTGATTTCTACCAGAGGTACAAAGAAGAGTTGGTATCATTTCTTCCGAAACTATTCCAAAAAACTGAAAATGAGGGACTCCTCCCTAACTCATTTTATGAGGCCAGCATCATCCTGATACCAAAACCTGTCAGAGAAACAACAAAAAAGTAAACTGGCCGGGCGCGGTGGCTCATGCCTGTAATCCTAGCACTTTGGGAGGCCGAGGCAGGCGGATCACGAGGTCAGGAGATCGAGACAAAAAATTAGCCGGGGGAGGTGGCAGGCGCCTGTAGTCCCAGCTACTCGGGAGGCTGAGGCAGGAGAATGGCATGAACCCCGGGGGCGGAGCCTGCAGTGAGCCGAGATCGCGCCACTGCACTCCAGCCCGGATGACAGAGCGGAAAAAAAAAAAAAAAAAAGAAAACTTCAGGCCAATATTCCTGATGAACATCGATGCAAAAATCTTCGATAAAATACTTGCAAACAGAATCCAGAAGCACATCAGAAAGCTTATCTACCACAATTACGTAGGCTTCATCCCTGAAATGCAAGGCTGGTTCAACATAAGCAAATCAATAAACGTAGTTCATCACATAAACAGAATTAAAGATAAAAACCACAAGATGCCAGGAGCGGTGGCTCACACCTGTAATCCCAGCACTTTGGGAGGCCAAGATGGGAGGATCATGAGGTCAGGAGATCGAGACCATCCTGGCTAACATGGTGAAATCCCTTCTACTAAAAATAAAAAAAATTACCCGGGCGTGGTGGCGGGCACCTGTAGTTCCAGCTACTCGGGAGGCCGAGGCAGGAGAATGGCATGAACCCGGGAGGCAGAGCTTGCAGTGAGCCAAGATCACGCCACTGCACTCCAGCCTGGGCGACAAAGCGAGACTCCATGTCAAAAATAAACAAATAAATAACCACATGATTATCTCAAAAGACAAAGAAAAGTCTTGGAAAAAATTCAACATCCCTTCATGTTAAAAACTCTCAATAGGCTGGACGTGGTAGCTCACACCTGTAATCCCACCACTGTGGGAGGCCGCTGTGGGCAGATCACAAGGTCAAGAGATCGAGACCATCCTGGCCAACATGGTGAAACCCCGTCTCTACTAAAAATACAAAAATTAGTCAGGCATGGTGGCACACACCTGTAGTCCCAGCTACTCGGGAGGCTGAGGCAGGAGAATTGCTTGAACCAGGGAAGCAGAGGTTGCAGTGAGCTGAGATCGCGCCACTGCACTCCAGCCTGGTTATGGAGTGAGGCACTGTCTCAAAAATAAACAAATAAATAAAATAGGCCGGGTGCAGTGACTCACGCCTGTAATCCCAGCACTTTGGGAGGCCGAGGCAGGTGGATGACAAGGTCAGGAGTTTGAGACCAGCCTGGCCAACATGGTGAAATCCCGTCTCTACTAAAAATACAACAAAAAAAATTAGCTGGGCATGGTGGCACACACTTGTAGTCCCAGCTACTCAGGAGGCTGAGGGAGAAGAATCACTTGAACAGGGGAGGTGGAGGTTGCAGTTAGCTGAGATTGCGCCACTGCACTCCAGCCTGGGCAACAGAGCAAGATTCCATCTCAAAAACTAAATAAATAAAATAAAATAAAATAAAAACTCTCAATAAACTAGGTATTGATGGAACATATCTCAAAATAATAAGAGCCATTTATGACAAACTCACAGCCAATATCATACTAAATGGGCAAAAGCTGGAGGCATTCCCCTTGAAAACTAGCACAAGACAAGGATGCCCTCTTTCACCACTCCTATTAAACATAGTATTGGAAGTTCTGGCCAGGGCAATCAGGCAAGAGAAAGTGAGAAAGGGTATTCAAATAGGAAGAGAGGAAGTCAAACTGTCTCTGTTTGCAGATGACATGATCCTATATCTAGAAAACCCCATCGTTTCAGCCCAAAAGCTTCATAAGCTGAAAAGCAACTTCCGCAAAATCTCACGATACAAAATCAATGTGCAAAACTCACAAGCATTCCTATACACCAACAACGGACAAGCAGAAAGCCAAATCATGAATGAACTTCCATTCACAATTGCTACAGAGAATAAAATACCTAAGAATACAGTTAACAAGGGAAGTGAAGGACCCCTTCAAGGAGAACTACAAACCACTGCTCAAGGAAATCAGAGAGAACACAAACAAATGGAAAAACATTCATGCTCATAGACAGGAAGAATCAAAACATCATGAAAATGGTCATACTACCCAAAGTAATTTATAGATTCAATACTATTCGCATTAAACTACCACAGACATTCTTCACAGAATTAGAAACAAACTTTTACATTTCACAGGAAACCAAAAAAAAGCCAGTATAACCAAGATAATCCTAAGCAAAAAGAACAAATGTGGAGGCATAATCCTACCTGACTTCAAACTATACTACAAGTCTACAGTAATCAAAACAGCATGGTACTGGTACAAAAGCAGGCACCTAGACCAATGGAACAGAATAGAGAACTCAGAAATAAGACTGCACATCTACAACCATCTGATTTTTCAACAAACCTGACAAAAACGAGCACTGAGGAAAGGATTCCCTATTTATTAAATGGTGCTGGGAGAACTGACTAAGTCATAAGCAGAAAATTGAAACTGGATTCCTTCCTTACACCTTATACAAAAATTAACTCAAGATGCATTAAAGACTTAAATGTAAAACCCAAAACTATATAAACCCTAGAAGAAAATCTACGCACTAACATTCAGGGCATAGGCATGGGCAAAGATTTCATGACAACAGTAATCACAACAAAAGTAAAAATTGACAAACGGTATCTAATTAAACTAAAGAGCTTCTACATAGCAAAAGAAACGATCACCAGTGCAAACAGACAACCTATAGAATGGGAGAACATTTTTGTAATCTCGCCATCTGACAAAGGTCTAATATCCAAAATCTACAAGGAACTTAAACAAATTTACAAGAAAAAACCCAACAACCCCATTAAAAAGTGGACAAAGGACATGAATAGACACTTTACAAAAGACATTCATGCGGCCAAGAAACATTAAAAAAAGCTCAACCTCACTGATGATTAGAGAAATGCAAATCAAAACCACAATGAGATACCATCTATTGCCAGTCAGAACGATGAGTATTAAAAAGTCAAGAAATAGGCTGGGCAGGGTGGCTCATGCCTGTAATCCCAGCACTTTGGGAGGCCGCAGCAGGAGGATCACTTGAGGTCAGGAATTCAAGACCAGCCTGGCCAACATGGTGAAACCCCATCTCTACTAAAAATACAAAAATTAGCCAGGTGTGGTGGCGTGCACCTGTAATCAAATCTACTCAGGAGGCTGAGGCAGGAGAATCGCTTGAAGCTGAGAGGCGGAGGTGACAGTGAGCAGAGATCACACCACTGCACTCCAGCCTGAATGACAGAGTGAGACTCTGTCTCAAAAAAATTAAATTAAAAAGTCAAGAAACAACAGATGCTGTTGAGGCTGCAGAGAAATAGGAACACTTTTACGCTGTTGGTGGGAATGTAAATTAGTTCAACCATTGTGGAAGACACTGTGACAATTCCTCAAAGACCTGGAACCAGAAATACCATTTGACTCAGCAATTCCATTACTGGGTATCTACCCAAAGGAATATAAATCATTCTATTACAAAGATACATGTAAACGTATGTTCATGCAGCACTATTCTCAATAGCAAACACATGGAATCAACCCAAATGCCCATCAATAATAGACTGGACAAAGAAAACCTGGTACATACACACCATGGAATACCATGCAGCCATAAAAATGAACGAGAGTATGTCCTTTGCAGGGACATGGATGGAGCTAGAAGCCATTATCTTCAGCAAACTAACACAGGAACAGAAAAGCAAACCCCACACGTTCTCACGTATAAGTGGGAGCTGAACAACGTGAACACATGGACACATCAGTGGCGGGGGAGGGGGGAATACACACTGGGGCCTGTCAAGGGGGATGGGGGAGGGAGAGCATCAGGAAAAATAGTTAATGTATATTGGGCTTAATACCTAGGTGATGAGATGATAGGTGCAGCAAATCACCATGGCACATGTTTACCCATGTAACAAACCTGCACATCCTGCACATGTATCCCGGAAATTAAAAACAAACAAAAAACATATCTCAAATCGAATCACTTCCCACCACATCTATTGGCTATCTCTAGTCCAAGGCCTAGCCACATTATCTTCCAACTTTCAACTGCACTTAAAATCTAAAATCTGTGGGACACTAAAAAGGCTGTACATGACCTGATCCCTGGCTGCCCACCCTACCACTTTATCCCCAGCCAGACTATCCATGCTCACCACACTTGGGTGACAATGAGGTTCTTGCCATTCTTTAATCATATTCTTTCCACAAAGTCTCTACATTTGTTATTCCTCAGCTCAAAGAATCATCTCCCAGTGTCCTTCATGCTCCCTTTCATTCAAGTCTCTACTCAAATGTTCCCCTTCAGAAAGGCAACAGTATCCATCTTTCGGCTCTGCCTCCCTTTTCTTCATGGCATTCATTCCTATTGACAATATACCTGTAAGATCATAAACTCCATAAAGTCAGGAATTTGTCACCTAGATTCTTAAAATACTCTTGTTAAGTGAGCAAAGACTCAAGTACTCTATAATCCAATAATCTCACTTCACATAAACTCCCTAAGAGCAGAGATGGTTGTTTTTGTTTTTTTCTCCTTTTTCTTTCTTTTTTTTTTGTTGTTGATTGACGTATTCCTCTGCCCAGAACAATGCTTGTTATATAGAAAATTCCAATAAACTGCTGAATGAGTATACCCTAGGGGAAACCATACTCCACATGACCACAAGAAGGTAAATATAAGGATGTTCATCATAGCAACATTTGTATTATCAACAAATTGGAAGCAGTAAGTAGAATAGATAAGTTATGGCAATCCTTCAATGGAATACTACTATACAGCAGTTGAAATGAATGCTACTGTTGACACAGATAAGTCTCAAAAACACACATCAAGCAGAAAAGGCAAGTGCAGAATGAAAAGTACAGCTAGATACAACTTAGATTTCAAAACAAAACTTTGTAGTGTAATGTTTATGAATACATACATATTAATATAAGAGTGTAAAGACAGGGATGAAAAGAATATGTATCAACTTCAACAAAGTTACCTTTGGGCATAAAGAGAAGGAAACAGATTAGAAGGGAAGTACAAAAGACGTTTAAACTGTATTATGTTCCACTTCTTTTAAAAAATGAAAATGCAGGAAAAGATGTTCAACATTACTAATCATTAGGGAAATGCAAATCAGAACTACAATGAAATGCCACTTCACACATATTAGAATAACTATAAACAAAAAGGCAAAAAATAACAAGTGTTGGTGAGGATGTGGAGAATTAAGAATGCTTGTATATTTCTGGTGGGAATGTAAATGGTACAGCCACTGTAGAAAACTGTACAGTACTTCCTCAAAATATTTTGTAAATTATCATATGATCTATCTATCTATCTATCTATCTATCTATCTATCTATCTATCTATC
>NC_045435.1:83565927-83577837 GCF_002776525.5 Piliocolobus tephrosceles | reverse complement strand
ATCTATCTATCTATCTATCTATCTATCTATCTATCTATCTATCTATCTATGCATGTCTGTGTATATACCCAAAAAGAATTAAAAAGAGGGACTCAAACATGTATTTGTACACAAACATTTATAGCAGCAATATTCACAATAACCAAAAGGTAGAGGCAACCCAAGTGTCTATCAACAGATGAATGGATAACAAAATGAATGTGGTATATACACACAATGGAATATCATTTAGCCTTTATAAAAAAAAAAAAAAGAAAAAGGAAATTCTGGCCCGGTGCGGTGGCTCATGCCTGCAATCCCAACACTTTGGGAAGCCAAGGCAGAGGATAGCTTAAGCCCAGGACTTTGAGACCAGCCTGAGCAACAGAGGGAAATCTCGTGTCTACAAAAATATTTTTAAAAGTTAGCTGAGCATGGTGGTGAGTGGCTGTAGTCCCAGCTACTTGAGAGGCTGAGGTGGGAGGATCACTTGGGAGGTTGGGGCTGCAGTGAGCAGTGATCACATCACTGCACTCCAGCCTGGGCTGTTAAGAGACCCCATCCTTCCAAAAATAAATAAAAGTTCTGACACATACTACAACATTGATAAACACTGAAGACATTATGCTAAGAGAAATAAGCCCATCACAAAAGGACAAATGGATACCTACAGTAGTCAAATTCATAGAAACAGAAAATTAAATGGTGGGTTCTAGGGGCTAGGGAAACTGGGGAATGGGGAGTCACTGTTGAACGGATACACTTTTCCATCTGGAAAGATAAGGAGATAGATGGCAGTGATGATTGCACAACAATGTGAATGTACTTAATGCCAATAAACTACACACTTAAAAATTGTTAAAACGGCCTGTAGTCCCAGCTACTCAGGAGACTGAAGCAAGAGAACTGCTTGACCCCAGGAGTTCAAGACGGTAGTGTACATGATTGTGCCTGTGAATAGCCACTGCACTCCAGCCTGGGCAATGTTGCAAGACCCCATCTCTTTAAAAAAAAGTGAAAATGGTAAAGTTTACATTATGGACATTTTACCACAATAAAAAATTAAAAACCAATATTGAACATTATCATTTATTAAATATTTATGCTAGGCATATGGCTGTTTGTTATAGTCTTTTCCATAGTTTTAATATATTTGAAATGTTTTCATTAGAAATACAAGCCAATAATAAAGACTGCTTTGAGGGCATCTTGAAAGTATAGGCCAGTAGAAAGTCAATTTACATTACTAAAACATAATAAGGCTGGGCGTTCGTGGTCCTTAGCAAGGACTCTAGGCCCTTAAATAGCATGTTAACTTAAAAATAAAAAACATAAAACAATTAAAATGATGAATCACTCAACTAAAATCTCTCACACAATGCTAAGAAGAAACAAGACTAACGATGTGATGACATAATGAGCAAGATATATGATAGTTTATTAAAGAAAGAAATGCATAATCCTTAAATATATGAAAATGTACAAATTTTATTTTAAGAGAAATGCAAATTAAAACTACAGAGATATCAGATTGAACAGGATTCTGAAGTGTGACAAGCTTCTATGGTGAGGCTGTAAACAGGTAAATCATAATGACACAACCTCTGTGGAAGAAAACTTGGCAATATCTAACAAAATTACACATGTATTTACTTTTTGATCCAGCAATCCCACTTCTAAGAATCTATCCCAAAGATATGCTAGCAAAAATACAAAAAGACATATGTACAAAGCCATTCACTGCAGCACTATTTGTAATACCAAGACTGGAAATAACCCTAATGTCCATCAATAAGGAAATGGTTGAATAAATATGGTATATATATTCAGTACAGGTTGCTATAAAAAGCAATGAGAACAGTCTCTATATACTGATGTGGAATAATCTCCAAAATATAATGTTAAGAGAAACCACACTACCAAACAGTATTTTTTTTTTTTTTGTATCCCTACTTTTTGTATAAGATGGGAGAGGCGCCAGGCTCAGTGGCTCGTGCCTATAATCCTAGCACTCTGGGAGGCCAAGGCAGGTGGATCACATGAGGCCAGGAGTTCAAGGGCAGCCTGGCCAACGTGGTGAAACCCCATCTCTACTAAAAATACAAAAATTAGCCAGGTGCATGATGGCATGTGCCTCCCAGCTACTGAGGAGGCTAAGGCATGAGAATCATTTGAACCCGGAGGTAGGGGTTGCAGTGAGCCGAGATCGTACCACTGCACTCTAACCTGGGTGGCAAAGCAAGATTCCCTCTCTCAAAAAAAAAAGAAAAGAAAAAAGGAGAGGGAGATACCCTCTCCAAGGGTATCTCCAAGACATTTCTAAAAGAGTATGAGTATGTATGTGTATACACTCACATATATTAGTTTATATTTTTAAAAATGAACAGGCCGGGCGCGGTGGCTCAAGCCTGTAATCCCAGCACTTTGGGAGGCTGAGATGGCGGATCACAAGGTCAGGAGATCGAGACCATCCCGGCTAACACAGTGAAACCCCGTCTCTACTAAAACATACAAAAAACTAGTCGGGCGAGGTGGTAGGCGCCTGTAGTCCCAGCTACTCGGGAGGCTGAGGCAGGAGAATGGCGTAAACCTGGGAGGTGGAGCTTGCAGTGAGCTGAGATCCGACCACTGCACTCCTGGGTGACAGAGCAAGACTCTGTCTCCAAAAAAAAAAAAAAAAAATGAACAACAGGAGAATAAATTAAAAAGTAATAAAACTGGTTATATATATGGAAAAAGAGAATGAATCAGTAATATCAGGTTGAAGTTATTTTATTTTATTTTATTTTACTGAGATGGAGTTTCATTCTGTCACCCAGGCTGGAATGCAGTGGTGCAATCTCGGCTCACTGCAACCTCCACCTCCTGGGTATAAGCGGTTCTCTTGCCTCAGCCTTCCCAGTAGCTGGGATTACAGGTGCAGACCACCATGCCCGGCTAATCTTTTGTATTTTTAGTAGAGATGGGGTTTTACCACGTTGGCCAGGATGGTCTCAAATCCCTGACCTCAGGTGGTCCACCTGCCTCACCCTCCCAAAGTGCTGTGATTACAGGTATGACCCACTGCCTGGCCAATTTTGACTTTAGAAGTATGCAGACTTACTATACAATTTAGAAACAATGAAATCGAAATAAAAAAATTCTATAAATTTCAAATGAGCTGAAACACATAAGCTAACTGTTGGTGGGAAAACCACAAGAAAATAGAATTCCTTTAAGTAACGTTATTTATTTTTATTTGTTTTTGAGACAGGGTCTTGCTCTGTCACCCAGGCTGGAGTGCAGTGGTACAATAAAAACTCTCTGAAGCCTCAACCACCCTGGCTCAAGCAATCTTCCCACCTCAGACTCCCAAGTAGCTAGGGCTACGGGTACATGCCACTGAACCTGGCTAATTTTTTTTTTTTTTTTCTTTTTGGTAGAGACAGAGTCTCCCTATGTCACCCAGACTGGTCTTGAACTCCTGGGCTCAAGCGATCTTCCTGCCTTTGCCTCCCAAAGTGCTGGATTACAGGTGTGAGCCACCGGGCTTGGCCTAAGCCATGTTAAAATACAATACTCTGACTATAAACACCAGTGGAATATATTTAAAAGCAAAAACTAAAGAAATTTTAAACTGCACACTGTGGTTGGTATCTGAAATGTTGCTATTATTTTAAAAATAATTAAAGGACTTTTATAGGATAAAAACAAAGAAGTAATAATATTACCATCATTAGCTAACAAGACTTTTTCTTTTTTGAGATGGAGTCTCACTCTGTCCCCCAGGCTGGAGTCCAGTGGCACGATCTCGGCTCACTACAAGCTCCGCCTCCTGGGTTCACGCCATTCTCTTGCCTCACTTTCCCAAGTAGCTGGGACTACAGGCACCTGCCACCACGCCTGGCTAATTTTTTTGCATTTTTAGGAGAGACAGGGTTTCACCATGTTAGCCAGGATGGTCTCAATCTCCTGACCTCCTGATCCTTGTGCCTCGGCCTCCCAAAGTGCTGGGATTACAGGCGTGAGCCACTGCGCCTGGCCGCAAACAAGACATTTCTAAAAGAGAAGAGATACAAGCATAAAATCAAAGAAGAAAAACCTTGTAACCCAGTTTTTTTTTCTTTTTATTTTTTTGAGATGGAGTTTCGCTATATTGCCCTGGCTGGCCTTGAACTCCCAGGCTTAAGCCACCTCAGCCTCCCAAGTAGCAGGACTATACAGGTGCATGCCACTGTGCCCAGCTAAAACCCTGTAATTTTAAATTTAAATTGTAAGTATCAATGTAAAACCATTATTTTTTTTACTTTTCAAAAGATGTGTATTTTCACGGCTGGGCATGGTGGCTGACACCTATAAATCCCAGCACTTTGGGAGGCTGAGGCAGAAAGATCACTTGAAGCCAGGAGTTTGAAACTAGCCTGGGCAACATAGCAAGACCCCATCTCTACAAAAAAAAAAAATTGCTGGGGATGGTGGCACATGCCTGTGTTCTCAGCTACTTGGGAGGCTAAGGTGGGAAGATCACTTGAACACAGGAGTTTGAGGCTGCAGTGAGCCACGATCGTGCCACTATACTCCACCCTGGGTGACAAAGCAAGATTTTGTCTCTAAAAAATAAAAAATAATTTTAAATGTGTATTTTCTAGCTATGTCTGTAGGTAAGGCCTAGAATAAATGATAACCTAGTATCAAATTAGCACTCCAGGACCCAGATTGTGGTCTCTAAATATCGTACCTACATTAAAGAAAAAAAAGCTCCTCAGAGAAACAGCAGATTACAAGTTTGGGGCAGGATATGTTCAGGAGGTACTTGGGAATCTTACTGGTCCAGAAGGCAAGGACTAGTGTATCAAAGATACATGACATCACATCAGAAGAACACAGGAACCAGTCTGAAAGAACTCTCGCTGCTCTAGAATTTGATCATCAAATGAATGATAACAGCAATGAATTCAAACTCATCAAATGTATATATATACATATATGTACCTAAATACATGAGTTAATAATATTTAAAACAAAGGAAAAATCAACTTCCAAAATGGTAGCATGATTATCGCAGTGAACCCACTCTCCCATAAAAGAACCAAAAGTCTGGCTAAACAATGAAAATCATTTCAAAGTCCTAAAATTAACCACAGACACAGAACAAACTAAAAAGCATCTATTGAAGATAAGCCACTAAACCTCAGTTAGAAGAGCGAAATATGACATTTTAAGTTGGGGCTATTCCCTTCCCTCTTCCTTCTCCAGTGCAAAAAGAAAATTTTAGAACTGAAAATAACCCAATTAATAATAATAATAAAAAAAACTCTATGGATAAGTTCAACAGCAGAATGAAGCAGACAAGAAAGAATGAGTAAAACTGAAGACAAAAGAACAGAAAAAACCCAATCTAAACAACAGAGAGAAAACATTA
This sequence comes from Piliocolobus tephrosceles, assembly GCF_002776525.5. Taxonomy (NCBI): domain Eukaryota; kingdom Metazoa; phylum Chordata; class Mammalia; order Primates; family Cercopithecidae; genus Piliocolobus; species Piliocolobus tephrosceles. The sequence continues at coordinate 83,572,457 of NC_045435.1, read as the reverse complement.
AAAAAAAAAAAAAGAAAAGAAAAATGAAGACAGTCTGAGGGACCTGTGGGACAGTAAAAGAAGCTCTACTATTAGTTTTATCAAAGTTTCAGTAGAAGGAAAAAATGAAGACTGAAAAAGTATTTGAAGAAATAATGGCTAAAATTTTTCTAAACCCGGCAAAAGATATAAAGTCCCTAAACTCAGGAAGCTAAGTAAACCCCAAACAAGATGAACCCAAAAAAAGATACACCAGACTCAAATTTCCAAAAACTAAAGGAAAAAAAAAAATCTTAAAATTAACAGGAGATAAACCTCTCTTTTAAAGCAGAACGTTGGGGGTGGGAGGCGGGGGAGTGTCCAATAACAGCAGATTTCTCATCAGAAACCATGGAGGCCACAAAGAAGTAGCACAATTATTTTCTGAGAGCTGAAAGAAATGAGTTTTCAACCCAGGATTGCATATCCAGCAAAAATATCCCCCAATAATGAAGGGGAAATCAACACATTCTCAAATGAAAGGAAATGAAGACAATCTGTCACTAGTAGACCTCCTTTAAAAAAAAGGGTTAAAGCCGGGCGTGGTGGCTCATGCCTGTAATCCCAGCACTTTAGGAGGCCGAGACGGGCGGATCATGAGGTCAGGAGAACAAGACCATCCTGGCTAACACGGTGAAACCCCGTTTCTACTAAAAATAAAAAAAATTAGCCAGGCATGGTGGCGGGCACCTGTAGTCCCATCTACTCAGGAGGCTGAGGCAGGAGAACGGCATGAACTCGGGAGGTGGGAGCTTGCAGTGAGCCGAGATAGCACCACTGCACTCTAGCCTGGGCAACAGAGCGAGACTCTGTCTCAAAAAAAAAAAAAAAACTAAAGAAAATTCTCTAAATAGAAATGAAGTGACAAAAGAAAGAATCTTGGAAAATCAGGAAAAGAATAAATGACAAGAGAAATAGTAAAAATATTGAAAAATATAATAAATTTTCCTTCTCTCAAGTGTTCTAAATTATATGTTTGACAGTTTAAACAAAAACGTTAAGCATGTCTGATGTGGTTCTCAAAATATATAGAGAAAATATTTAAGGCAATTATATTATTATATAAAAGAGGGTAAAGAGATGTAAAAGTAGGTAAGGTTTCTATACTTCACTCAAAGTAATAAAATGAAGATTGTGATAAGTTATATACATGTAATATAATACCTAAAGTAACTGCTAGTAAGTGCTGCAAGAGGATATACTTAAAAACACTACAAATCAAAATGGAATTCTAAAAAAAAGTTGAAGTAACCCACAGGAAAGCAGAGAGAGAAAAAAAAAAAACACAGGAGCCAGTCTGAAAGAACGCTCACTGCTCTAGAGAAACAAACAAACAAACAAAAAACAGAAAAAATAAATAAGCAAAAAAGGCAGACTTGAATCCAAACGTATCAATAACTACGTTAAGTATAAATGATATACATACATCCCATAAGGCCAAAATTTTTAAAACTTAGTATATGCTGTATCAAGAACTTTATTTCAAATATAATGATACAGCCATGTTGAAAAGGATGAAAAAGATATACCATGCAAATGTTAATAAAAGAAAGCAGGAACAGGTAAATCCTAGAGACAGAAAGTAGATTATGGATGCCAGAGTCTGGGTGGAAAAGGGAAAGACTATTAATGGTTTGCTGTGATGGAATGTTCTGGAATTAGATAGTAGTGACAGTTGGAAAACTTTCTGAATAGACTAAAAACCTCTGAATTATGTACTCTAAAAACGTTGATTTTATGGTATGTATATTGCGTCTCAAAAAAATCATACTCCAATAGAGTTTTTTGAAAAACAAACCTCAACAACAAAAAAGCCAATCTTTATTAATTAAAAATAAACCGATTAATAATAAGCCAAAGACATGAAGAGATATTTCACTGAAGAGGATATAGAGATGCCAAGTAGGAACATGTAAAGATGTTCCATATCACTGGCGGCCATTAGGGAGGTACAAATTAACACCATGATAAGCTGTCACTACCCACCTATCAGAATGTCTTAAACAAAAGTAATGACACCACCAGATAATAGTGAGGATGTAGAGAAACTTGATCTCTCATATACTGCTAGTGAGAATGTAAAATGGCACAGCCACTCTGAAGCATAATTTTGCAGTTTTCTTTACTAAATATGATCTAGTGATTGTGCTGCTGGGTATGTACCCCAGAAAAATAAAGTATTATATACATAACTGTTAATAGCAACTTACGTGTTTGTAACAGCCAAAAACTGGAAAAAACCAAAATGTACTACACTAGATGAATGGTTAACCAAACTGTAGTACATTCATGACTACTCCTCCACAATAAAAAGGAACAAACTGTCAATATACGCAAGAGCTGCGATGGATCTCAAGGGCATTATTAAAGCCCATCTCAAAAAGCCATGTACTGTGTTATTCTATTTATGTAACATTCTTTAAATGACAAAATTATAGATATGGAGAACAAATTAACAGTTGCCTGGGATTAGGGAAAGTGGGAAGAAGGAGGATAGGTGTGGGAACTCTTTGTGGTGATGGAATAGTTCTGTATTTTGACTGAGGGGATGGTTCCAGGAATCTACACATGTGATAAAATGACATAGAATTACACATTCTTTATATTAATATCAATTTCCTCAGTTTCATATCATATTATAGTAACTAATGAGAGAAACTGGGTGAAAGGAACATGAAATCTGTCAGTAAGTACTATCTTTGCAAACTCCTGTGAATGCATAATTACTTCAAAATAACTAGAAAGTAATCATCAAAATGTTAATGCTATTTTAAAAAAGAAGTCTGTTCATAACAGTTTCTTTTTTTTTTTCTTTTTTTCTTTTTTTTGAGACGGAATCTCGCTCTGCCCAGGCTGGAGTGCAGTGGCGTGATTTTGGCTCACTGCAAGCTCCGCCTTCCGGGTTCACGCCATTCTCTTGCCTCAGCCTCCCGAGGAGCTGGAACTACAGGCACCTGCTACCACGCCCGGCTAATTTTTTGTATTTTGTTTAGTAGAGACAGAGTTTCACTGTGTTAGCCAGGATGGTCTCGATCTCCTGACCTTGTTGTGATCCTCCCGCCTTGGCCTCCCAAAGTGCTGGGATTACAGGTGTGAGCCACTGCGCCTGGCCTTGTTCATAACGGTTTCTTATTTTTTCAGCAAACATTATTAGTAGCCCCTAGTGCCAGGTTCTCCGACAGGTACAGAAGATGGCAATGAAAAACAAGACTTCAAAGAGCTTCCAGTTCAGTGGTAGAGAAACAACATAACACAGGCAAGTAATATAATTGTGCATCCTAGAGAATAAATTCTGAGAATAAAACCAATACCTGCATCAAGCTGCTGCTCCCCGTTCATTTCCACAGCATATAGGCTATATCTTCCCAACACAAAGGAAAAGCCTATGGTTCTGCTAGGATCTGAAGATTACTTGCAGGTTTCAAGCATCTGGTTCAATGGGTATCCAAGGGTCCAAATGAAAGTGCTGAAAAATGAAAAAGAACACATAAACAGCCTGAAGCCCAAGCGTACTCACTCACTCATAAAACAGGGCACTCAACTGGCTGAGAGATCAGATAAGATAAAAACGTACTGGCAGAATAGATAGGACTGGAGGAAAAAATTGACACCTTCTCTAATTTTGAAGAGTCTGTATGTGTATGTGTGCGCTCATGTGCGTCTGTATGTGTAGAGAATGCACACTATCGAGAATTCGATAATAAATCTAAAACTCACAAAGATGCATATGAATCATTACTCTTTAAATTTACATTACCATACTTAGCACCAAGATTCCTATCCACAAAACTCCAGTTCCTAATGGTTTCCTAGGGAGAGGGGGGAGTTAGCTTTCAATGCTGTCTTACACAACAAATATGATTCAAGATACAGTATTATTTTATCTAATTTTCCATTTCATTTATCTAGAATATCATGCAGAACCATAAATATCAACTGTATTAGCCTACAATTATAAAGAGAATTCCTCCAAAATAAGTTTTGAACCTGCTTATTCTTTTTTTAAAAAACAGCTTTAGGGTTGGATGTGGTGGCTCACGCCTATAATCCCAACACTCTGGGAGGCTGAGGTGAGAGGATCACTTTGAGCGCAGGAGTTTGGGACCAGCCTCAGCAACATGGCAAAACCTCATCTGTACTAAAAATACAAAAACTAGCTGGGTATGGTGGTGCATGCCTGTAGTTTCAGCTACTCGGGAGGCTGAGGTGGGAGGATGGCTTGAGTCTGGGGCACAGAGGTTTCAGTGAGCCAAGATCACACCACTGCACTCCAGCCTGGGTGATAGAGCCAGACACTGTCTCAAAAAAAGAAAAAAAAAACAGCTTTATTGGGATACATATCACATACCAAAATTTCCCATTTCAAGTGTACAAATTAATAATTTTTAGTAAATGTACAAAGTGTAACCATCATAATTGAATTTGAGAATATTTCTATTATCCTGAAAAGAAGCCAAATGCCCACTTGCAGTTCCTTCCCATTCCATCCCTAAGCTCAAGCAACCACTCATCTGCTTTGTCTCTACAGATTTTGCCTTTCCCAAACATTTCACATAAATGGAACCATAAGAAATGTAGTCTTTCATACTTGGTTTTCTTTCACTTATCATGTTTTTGAGGTTCATCCATGTTGCAATATGGATGAATCTATTTATTCTTGCCTTACATACATGTAAAATAATCTAAGATATTATCTTAATATGTGCCTAATAGGTTAGAAAGAGGAAATGAAAGGGAGAAAAGAGCTGCTTCAGGAAGGTAGGGCATGAACTAACTGCAAGAGCGACAATACAGAAAACTGTAGAATTGGGATGGGTACTTAACAGCACAGCTTTGGGGGTGATATTCTGCATGATCAAGCAATTCTATACCTCTCAAAAGTTTTGAGTGTGTATTAGAGCCCCCAGTAAATGATTCTCATAAGCAACTTTAATCACGAAGAAAAAGCCTAGCTTTTTTTCTTTTTTTTTTTTTTTGAGACGGAGTCTCACTCTGTCGCCCAGGCTGGAGTGCAGTGGCGCGATCTTGGCTCACTGCAAGCTCTGCCTCCTGGGTTTACGCCATTCTCCTGCCTCAGCCTCCTGAGTAGCTGGGACTACAGGTGCCTGCCACCTCGCCCGGCTAGTTTTTTATATTTTTTAGTGGAGACGGGGTTTCACCGTGTTAGCCAGGATGGTCTTGATCTCCTGACCTCGTGATCCGCCCGTCTCAGCCTCCCAAAGTGCTGGGATTACAGGCTTGAGAAAAGCTTAGATTTTAATACATCCTTATATCACTTTTATATATCTGTAAAGGTACCAGCTACCTAAAGGACAATAGCTTAAAATGGGTAGGGATGGCTGGGTGTATGGCTCATGCCTGTAATCCTAGCACTTTGGGAGGCCAAGGCAGGCAGATCACTTGAGCCTAGGAGTTCAAGACCAGCCTGGGCAACACAGCAAAATCCTGTCTCAAAAATATATATATATATAAATTAGCTGGGTGTGGTAGTGCATGCCTGTAGTCCCAGCTACTTGGGTGGCTGAGGCAAGAGAATTGCTTGAGCCCAGGAGGCTGAGGGTGAGGCTGCAGTGAGCTACTGTACTCCAGCCTGGGCAATGGGAGTGAAACCCTGTCTCAAAAAAAAAAAAAAGGTGGGGAGGTAAGGAAACCTAGGTTCTAGTGCCAGCTCTACTGATAACTAATAATGCAATCTGATACACTACCATATTATGTTCATTTTTTATTTGTAAAACAAATAAAGATCTTTTTCAGATTTTAAATTTTCATTTCATAATGAGCATAGAAAAGTTTTGATAACTTTTAAAATTGTGGACATTCCACTTGAGATAAATGCCAGTTATCCCAAATCGTATCACAGAATATAAGCACCGAAACCCACACTTTCAAAGATGGGAACAATTGAATAGAAACTTGAGAGTGATGTTTAAGGCTTCTAAATGTGCTCTCTTCCCTCAGTTTACTTCTCTACCAAAAGCCCAAAACATCCAAACTGTATCACTCCGCCTACTAATTTATTCATTCCCCACATACTTATCAAACACCAGCTCCTTACCAACCACTACTGTAGGGGATGGGGTAAAGCAATCAAGAGAGATACGGTTCCGGCTTTCATGGAGCTGATTTTCAACTGGAGGGAGACAAATTAAGCCAACAATAAAAACATTATTTAAACTGCTATGAAGTAAAAGTACTAGGTGATAAGAAAGAATATAGGCCGGATGCGGTGGCTCAAGCCTGTAATCCCAGAACTCTGGGAGGCCAAGACAGGCGGATCACGAGGTCAGCAGATCGTAGACCATCCTGGCTAACACGGTGAAACCCCGTCTCTACTAAAAATACAAAAAACTAGCCGGGCGAGGTGGCAGGCGCCTGTAGTCCCAGCTACTTCGGAGGCTGAGGCAGGAGAATGGTGTAAACCCGGGAGGCGGAGCTTGCAGTGAGCTGAGATCCGGCCACTGCACTCCAGCCTGGGCGACAGAGCCAGACTCCGTCTCAAAAAAAAAAAAAAA
>NC_045435.1:83488441-83565827 GCF_002776525.5 Piliocolobus tephrosceles | reverse complement strand
AAAAAAAAAAAAAAAAAAAAAAGAAAGAAAGAAAAAAGAAAGAATATAAAGGCAGGTCTAACCTAAAATGAGAGGTCACTGACAGTGTCCCTGAGAAAATGATACAGCAGCTAGGCAGAAGGGGGAGAAAAGGAGGACTATTCCAGGCACCAAGAACAGAATAAACCAAGGCTCTATGGTGGGAAGGACCTGAAGGCTGCTGTGGCTAGAGCATGAGAACCAATAGAGTAAGTGGCAGATAAAAGACTGAATAGGAGGAGAAGGGATAACAGCAATTAATAATTACTGAGGACTGCCTATGTGCTGGGGCACTGTTTTAAGGTTGTTGACAGGTCCAAATTCCTATGGCTCTAATTTAGTGGATAATCTCCACATATACAGTCTTGACACTTCAGCATGGTTTTGACAGAACGAAAGTCAGTGCTAAACAAGTATCTGTTGGGTCACTAGGCTTTGAAGATGTCATCTACTGTTTATGTTCATAAACTCTTGGAACATGCTAGAGTATTTTGTGCAGAGAGCCACAAAGTACAAAAATAATAATGAAACTTCAAAGCCAAAAGGCATGAAGTGGGAGAGATGCAAGTTTTATGTAGCAAAAAGCTAAGGTTATGACATTTTTTCAATCTTGTATCAATCATTTAGATTTTAGCCAATGAGCAATCAGTTCGTCATCTTAACAGGATCACAAGAAATAGACTGATGAAGCCTTCTGTTGTGGAACATCTGTTAACGCTTTCTCTTTATTGTTAGCCTGCTGTCTTTTTACGCAGTAAAAAAAAAAAAAAAAAGTTAAAATATCCAGGAGCTAAATTGTTTTACTGTTATTGTTTATTTTATCATTTATTTTGGTATTATCACCCTCTTGTAGTGAACAGAATACACTAAGAGTTACTCATTTAAGGCCTGGTGAAGTGGCTCACACCTGTAATCCCAGCACTTTGAGAGGCCAAGGCAGGCAGATTGCTTGAGGTCAGGAGTTTGAGACCAGCCCGGCCAATGTGGTAAAACCCCATCTCTACTACACACGCACACGCACACGCACACACACACAAATTAGCTGGGTATGGTGGCGGGCACATGGAATCCCAGCTATTTGGGAGGCTGAGAAGAGAATCGCTTGACCCAGGAGGCTGCAGCTGCAGAGAGTCAAGATCGCACCACTGCACTCCAGCTCGGGTGACAGAGCGAGACTCCGTCTCAAAAGAAAAAAAAAAAGAGTTATTCATTTAAATAAGTGCTTATAAGGCTGGGCCCAATGGCTCACCCCTATAGTCCCAGTGCTCTGGAAGCCTGAGGCGGAAGGATCTCTTGAGTCCAGGAGTCTGAGGTTACCATGAGCAATGATCACACCACTGCATTCTAGCCTGGGCAATAGGGAGAGATCCTGTCTCAAAAATAAATAAGTAAAAATAAATAAATAAATAAATAAATGTAAAAATAAATAAATTCTCATGAATTAATTGATCTGGATCATAGTCATCTTATTTAATACTTTAGTTAACTAAATAGGTACTTAGATATTTGGAGGGGGTTCTAAGATAATATACTGAAGCTTGGAGAAATGTTAAATACTTCTAAGAAATAGATATAAAAATTGAAAAGGCAAAGCTAATTGGAAAAAATAAGCTTTCAAGATAAATACTAAAAAAGAATAACTAAACCCCAGCAGAAAAATCAAACTGAAGAGCTATTTCATTTTTAAGTGGTAACATGAATATAAAACTACCATGGAATGTTAACAGATTTTTTAAAAGACCTAAAAGTCATCTGAACAACAAATACGTTAGACAAAATCTTTCCTTCCCATTTTGTTGGTTTTTTTTTTTAGACAAAGTCCCGCTCTGTTGCCCAGGCTGGAGTGCAGTGGCGCAATCTCAGCTCACTGCAACCTATGCCTCCCAGCTTGAAGCAATTCTCCTGCCTTAGCCTCCCAAGTAGCTGGGATTACAGGCGTGAGCTACCACGCCTGGCTAATTTTGTATTTTTTGTATTTTAGTAGAGACCATGTTGGCCAGGCTGGTCTCAAACCCCTGACCTCAAGTGATCCGCCTGCCTCAGCCCTCCCATCTTGTTTTAGATTACACATATAGTCCACACTCTAGTAGTGTAGTAGTAGTAGTAGTAGTAGTAACCTGGCTTCATGTTAATGTCCTTTGTTTTCATGGCTAAGATAAACATTGAGTAAGATGAGTGATTACATGGGGAAGTTGCAATAATGCAAGATAAATTTCTGTAGGAAGTATCCTCAGCCAAATGATTTAACATGTCTGACATAAGTAACTTTTAAAGGGCTTAGAAAGGACAGGACCTCAGTGTGGTTCTAAAGATCACTGATACGTTCGGGGGTTGGGAAAAAAAAAAACAAACTTTAATTCAATAAATACCAGGCAGTTAGCAAGAAAATTCCTATAGAAATGTTTGATTTTGTACACTTATCCCTCAACTCAATAGATACAAGTCCAACAATAATTTCAAGTATGTTGTTAAACATAGTAATTGCAACAATTCAGCAAATTAGATGCTCCATTTTCAGCAGATCTGCAAAGTTAACTCTGACCTTGACAGTGCAGTCAGTGGTAGAGTCACCTCATATTTTCTGTTCCCATTCCCCAACAGGTATAGCTTTCTGTCTGCCTTTCACTCTTACTATAGTCAACTGTCACTATGTTTTATTTGACTATCTAAATTAAACATTGTCCTTCCATTTGTCAAATGCCAACATAACTCAGGGACAGAAATCTTTTATTGTTTCATTAAGTTGTTTGTTGTTTCATTTTTATTGTTTTAACCCACTGCTACATGTTTGACTAGAGAGATTAAAAAATAAACTCTGATAAAGTCAAAGTTTTAGTTCAATTTTGAGAGGAAAATCTTAGTCACTCATATCATTTAAATTAAATCTTGAGGCCAGGCACAGTGGCTCACATCTGTAATCCCAGTATTTTGTGGGGCCGAAGTGGTGAATCACTTGAGCTCAGGAGTTCAAGATAAGCGTGAGCAATATGGCAAGACTCTGTCTCTACAAAAAGTAAAAAAAAAAAAAAAAAAAAAAATTAGCTGGGTGTAGTGGCATATGCTTGTAATCCCAGCTACTCAGGAGGCTGAAGTGGGAGAACTGCTCAAACCCAGGGCAGAGGTTGCAGTAAGCCAAGGTTGCGATGAGCGAGGTTTGCGCCACTGCACTCCAGCTTGGGTGGCAGAGCAAGACCCTGTATCAAAAAAAAGAAAAAAAAAGAAAAAAAAAGAAAAAATCTGACCCAAACCTTTTCATGATTTTATAAACCCAATACAGGGCAAATCCATCTCAGTTGAATAAACTGGTACTAATAAATGTATAAAACCAGTGAAAGTTCTAAACAAAACCCAAACTCAAGAATAACCTAAACTGGAAAAAAAGAAAACAAAGAAAATCAAATTGTGGAGCCAATATTTTTAAAGATTTTAAGACAACAATGAGAAATTGTTAAGTAAAATATAGCATAAGCATACAATACACCATACACGGCCATTGGAAATTGTGTTAGAGAAATGGTTTTCTTCTCCAAATCCCAATAGGGCATTTTTTTCCTTCTAATTCTATGGTTGAACCAATAGGCCACTGTATTTGACTTGCTAAGCTAATTTTAGAATGCATAAAAGCTGGGCATAGTGGCTCACGCCTGTAATCCCAGCACTGTGGGAAGCCAAGGTGAGAGGATAGCTTGAGCCCAGGAGTTGCAGACCAGCCTGGGCAATATAGTAAGACCTCATATCTCTATGAAAAATTTAAAGAAACAAAATTAGCTAAGTGTGGTGACACATGCCTGTAATCCCAGCTACTCAGGAAGCTGAGATTTTTTTGTTGGTTTGTTTTGAGACAGTCTACTTCTGTCACCCAGGCTGGAGTGCAGTGGCACAATCTCGTTTCACTGCAACCTCCGCCTCCAGGCTCAAGCAATTCTCATGCCTCAGCCTCCTGAGTAACTGGGATTACAGTGTGTGCTACCACGCTTGGCTAATTTTTGTATTTTTGGTAGAGACAGGGTTTTGCCATGTTGGCTAGGCTGGTCTTAAACTCCCTGACCTCAGGTGAGGTGATCTGCTCTTGCCTCAGACTCCCCAAAGTGCTGGGATTACAGGCATGAGCCATGGCGCAGCCAGCCAGGAAGCTGAGAATTGCTTGAGTCTGAGAGGCAGAGTCTATAATGACCTAGGATCATGCCGCCGCACTCCAGCCTGGGTGATAGAGCAAAAAACAAAACATGAAATGAAACACATCTAAAAGAGAAAATGTACAATCCAGCTACATTTTTGTAAAAGATGACATAAGGCAAGTTCCTTCCATCAAAATATTAGGCCAGGCACAGCGGCTCATGCCTGTAATCCCAGCACTTTGGGAGGCCAAGACAGGAGAATTACTTGAGGCCAGGAGTTCGAGACCAACCTGGGCAGCATAGTGAGATCCCATCCCTAAAAAGAAATTTTTTTCCTAAATCAAAATAGTGTAACATTAGCATAAGAAAAGACAAACATCAATAAAGTAAAATAAAGTTGAACAAAATAGATCAATTTTTATGACAGTACAGTTTGTGATAAAGAGGGTATTCCATATAAATCATGAAAGGACACAAACAAATAGTGTTAAAGAATTGCCTATCCATTTTGGGAGGAAAAAAAATTAGAACCTTACTTTATGCTGCCACATAAATAAATTCCAGGTGAATTAAAAGAGAAAAACATGAAAAAGAAGATTCCAAAGAAATTAAAAGAAAACATACGTGAATATGGTTATAGCCTTGGAATAGCATAGATTTCCTTAAGCAAGGAAGCCATAAAATGGATACCTTTGACTAAAATACTTAAAACTTTCAACTTGCAAAAAGAACCATAAACAAATTTTTTTAAAAAGCTACAGAAAAAACTATTTCCAGCATATATAGCAGACAAAATATTAATAGCCATAATAGCACCTATTAAATAAATAAGACCAAACCTAATAACATGGACACTTTTTTAAAAGGTCAGATATGGACAATAATTGCAGGGAATGACCGGTAATCACATGAAAATATATTCAACCTCAACAGCCAAAATTTTATTTTTCACCCAGATTAGCAAAAACAAAAGATTAGTAACACTGAATATGGTTGAAAACATGGAGAAATGGAAGCCATCATTATCAGTTCAGGAGCACAAATGGATATAGCCCTTTCAGAGAGAAATTTTATTATATCAAAATTTTAACTTGCATTCTTTACAATCCACCAATTCCACTTCCAATATATTTCAGAAAAATATCCGGAGACAATAAGGAAATAAGTAGCACAACAATTTCAAAGAAAGAGTTTAAGTTGTCCTCATTTCAGGGCATACACAGAGAAACATCCCCATGTGTACAAAGAAGCAAGAACCAAAATGTTTCCTTGAGCAATGCCTATATTAAGAAAAAATTGGAGGCCAGGCGCGGTGGCTCATGCCTGTAATCCCAACACTTGGGGAGGCCGAGGCAGGTGGATCACGAGGTCTCAGGAGTTCGAGACCAGCCTGAAAAACATGGTGAAACTCCGTCTCTACTAAAAATACAAAAAAATCAGCCAGGCCCAGTGGCAGGCGCCTGTAATCCCGGCTACTCAGGAGGCTGAGGCAGGAGAATCGCTTGAACCTGGGAGGCAGAGGTTGCAGTGAGCTGAGATTACACCACTGCAATCCAGCCTGGGCGACAGTGTGAGACTTCGTCTCAAAAAAAAAAAGGAAAAAGAAAAAGAAAAGAAAAAACTGGAAGCCTCAGGGTCAAACAATACATAATGGCACATCCACAAGATGAAAGCTAAAAAGAGTAAGACAGCTTAGTAAGCATAAAGTTTATGCTGGGGTGATGAAATAAGCTTTGGATTTGGATAGTGGTTTTATATAGACATATACATATAACCTATATCTATATAAAACCAAACAAAAACAAAACTACATATTTCTACAGGTACACATATGTATATGTGCAGATACCTTTAACATGGTCAGGAAGAATACATCCAAATCATTAACAGAAAAGTGAGATTCAGGGCAGGGCAAAAGGGAATGTTTGTTTTAACTGCATTGGGTAAACTTTTCAAGATAAAAATGTACTCATATGTTTACTTCAGTGATTTAAAATTTTAAGACAAAAATGCATTTATTGACATGGAAAGCTATTTATTCATTCTTTCAATAAGTATTTACTGGAAACTTACTATGTGTCAGGCATAATAAAAAAAAATTAGAGATATATCAGTGAAGAAAACAGACCAAAATCTCTGCCCTCATGAAACTTGTGTTTTACTGTAAGGAAGAAAGTGTAACACTTTTTCTAAACGTCATAAGTGATAGAGCTGAGGAGGAATGACAGTGTGGGGTGGTTAAATTGGGTGGAGAGAAAGGAGGCTTCATTGAGAAGGTAACATGGACAAAGCCTTGAGGGAGCCATAGAAGGAAAGAGCATGCCAGGAAGAGGGAAAAGCCAGCACAAAGGGCCTAAAGCGAGAGCATGTGAGTGTGAGCTATGTTCCAGGAATAGCAGGGAGGCCAGGGTAGTTGGTGCCAAGTAAGCAAGCAAGAACAAGTGGAAGGAGAAGAGGCAGGAGAGAGGTCAACCTCACACTGCCTGCCACCCCCAGGCGCCTCTCTGAGCACTCCCCACCTACAGCCCTTAAGGAACTACACTTACCAGGTGACCCTACTCCTCTGGTGGTAACAAAACATAAAGGCAATGTTGGTGGGAATGTTAAAATGATGCAGCCACCTGGGAAAACAGTCTGGCAGTTCCTCAATGTTAAACATAAAGTTACCATATGGCCCAGGATTTCACTCCTCAATATATACCCAAGACATATGAAAACATACGTCCAAACATAAACTTGTTCATGAATGTTTGTAGTATTATTTATAATAGTCAAAAAATAGAAACAAATCAAATGTATCAACCAATTAATGGATAAGTAAAATGTAATATATATAATATAATGGAATATTATTTGGCCATAAAAAGAAATGAAGTACGAATACATACTACAACAAGGATAACGTTGAAAATATTGTACATGAGAAGACAGACACTAAAGGCCACATATTATATGCTTCCATTTATATAAAATGACCAGAATAGGCAAATTCACAGAGACAGAGGGTAGACTGTGGTCGCCAAGGGCTGGCAGAGAAAAGGTAATGGATAACGACTACTAATATGTACAGGGTTGCTTTTGGGAGTATTAAAAACATTCTAATATTAGAACTGTGGTAAGAGTTGTACTATTCCGCGAATAAAAAAACTACTTAACTGTAAACTTTAAATAAGTGAGTTTTATGATCTGTGAAATACATCTCAGTAAAACTATAAAAACAGTACTTATATTCAAGGACACAACTGTGCTTTTAAATAACATTTCAAATACAGAAGCCAATGATCAAAAAAAAAAAGAGAGACAAGATATCTGGGTTACCCTTAGGACATGTAACAGAAGGAGAAAGAAAATAATTTGGCTATTACTGGTTTATATCAGTTAAGGTAATGCTGTGCTTTAACAGATAAATTTCAATTTTCAACTGCTTAATCCAACAGATATGTATTTCCCACTGAGATGAAGTCCAAATAGGTGTTCCTAATCAGCAGAGAGCTCTCCACCATGTGATTATTCATGAAGCCAAAAGCCTTCCACCACATACCTCTACCATCTTCAACAAAATCTTCACAAATCATTCACAGTAGGGGATCACACATGGGAAGTTTTCATGGGACAGACCTAAAAGTGGTACGTCCCTTCCACCCACATTCCACTAATTAAAATCCAGTCACAAGATCCCATCCAACTACAAAGGAAGCTGCAAACTATAGTGTGGCACTTCCCACCATCAGTAACAGAGTGCTTAAATTAGTACTGCCATTCACCAGACAGTATTTAACAGTGAACAGCAGTTATTTTATTTAAAGGAGGCTCTATGAATCAAGAGTAGTGTGTCATGGAATTCTTACTGTCAATATTTACTGAGCACATATTATTGCCACACCACATTTGTTCTAGGTGAACAAGTATTTTGAAACCTGCCCTCACGAATCTCATAATCTAAAGTGTGTAGATAGCCAGCAATACAATAATTACAGTTGAGCCTTGAACAACATGGGCATGAACTACATGGGTCCACTTACAGATTTTTAAAAATAACTATCTCGAAAAAATTTTTGGAGATTTATGACAATTTGAAAAAACTTGCAGACAAACCATGTAGCTTAAAAATATCAAAAAATAAAGAAAAGGGTGTGTTGTAAATGCATAAAATACATGTAATATTAGTCTATTTTATCATTTACCACTTTAAAATATATACAAATCTATTATTCAAAGTTAAAAAATATCAAAACTTGTACAAACACAGACTGTACATGGTGTCATTCCCAGTCCTGAGAAATGTAAACAAACCTAAAGATGTAGTTTTATATCATAACTACACAAAATTAAGTGTAGTATATATTGTGCTACTGCAATCATTTTGTAGCTATCTCCTGTTGCTATTGCCTTGACCTCAAGTGTTGCAACTATCTGCTTAAAATGCTGTGTGACACTAATCATCTCCACGTGGGCAGTTCGTCCCTCCAGTAAAATGCATAAATAATATCACAATAAAAAGTGATCTCCCATGGTGCTTACACATTTTTCATGATGCTTACTGCAGTACTGTATTTAATAACACCCTGAGACCCATAGGAAGTACCGCTAGAGATGCCGGATGTGCTCTCAAGAAGCAGAGAGAAGCGGTGATGTTGTAAGAAAAAGCTGGATTACTTGATATGTACAACAGATTGAGGTCTACAGCTGCAGCTGCCTCCATTTCAAGATAAGTAAATCCAGCATAAGGACCATTGTTTAAAGAAAAAAAAAAAAAAGGAAAGGAAATGTGTGAAGCCATCACTGCAGCTACGCCAACAGATGCAAAAACCTTGCATTTTGTGTGAATTACATTTTTATCTCACGTTGAAAATGCAGCTTTTATGTGGGCGCACGACTGCTGTAGAAAGGCGTACCTATAAACTTTTGTATGATTTGAGAAGAAGTGAAGTCATTATATGACAACTTAAAGCAAAAGAAAGGTGAAGGAGGCCGGGCGCAGTGGCTCACACCTGTAATCCCAGCACTTTGGGAGGCCGAGGTGGGTGGATCACCTGAGGTCGGGAGTTGGAGACCAGCTTGATCAACATGGAGAAATCCCATCTCTACTAAAAACACAAAATTAGCCAGGTGTGCTGGCGCATGCCTGTAATCCCAGCTACTCATGAGGCTGAGGCAGGAGAATCACTTGAACCCAGGAGACAGAGGTTGCGGTGAGCCGATGCACTCCAGCATGGGCAAAAGGAGCGAAACTCCATCTCAGAAAAAAAAAAAAAAAAAAGGTTAAGAATCTAAAGCTGAAGGATTTAATGCCAGCAAAGGATGCTTTGATAATTTTAGAAAGTGCTTTGGCTTTAAAACTTTAATAGGAGAAGCAGGCTGACCAACAGGCAGCAAATGAGTTCCCCAATGCCATTAAGAAAATCATTGAGGAGAAAGGATTTCCACCTGAATAGGTTTCTGTGGGGTTTTTTTGAGACAGGGTCTTGTTCTGTCACCCAGGCTGGAGTGCAATGGCATGAGCTCGAATCACTGCAACCTCCACTTCCCAGGCTCAGCAATCCTCTTACCTCGACCTCCCTAGTAGCTAAGACTACAGGAACGTGCTACTACGCTCAGCTAATTTGTTTTTTACCTTTCTGTAGAGATGAGGTCTCACTATATTGAGCAGACTAGTCTGGAACTCCTGGGCTCAAGCAATCCTCCCATCTTGGCCTCCCAAAATGCTGGGATTTCAGGCACGAGCCACTGCACCCAACCGGAACAGGTTTTTAATGCTGATGAAAGTGCTCTATTTTGGGGGAAAATGTGCTACAAAGGACATTTATTAGTAAGGAGGAGAAGAAAGCACCAGGATTTAAGGGAGGAAGGGATAGGCTAACTTGACTATTCTGAGCAAGTGCAGCTGAGTTTATAATCAGGACAGCCCGCTAACCCCCACAAGTCGAAGGGAAAAGATAAAAGCCAGCTGCTAGTCTTTTGGTTGTACAATAAGGCCTGGACAACAAGAACCCTTTTTCTGAATTGGTTCCATCAATGATTTGTCCCTGAAGTCAGGAAGTACCCTGCCAGTAAGGGTCTGCTTTTTAACGTTCTTTTGATATTTGACAATGCCCCCAGCCACCCATGAGTTCAACTCTCCCCATGAGTTCAACACCAAAAGTGATGAAGGGAGTCTACTTGCCCCCAAACACAGTCTCTAATTCAGTATCTAGATCAGCAGCTCATAAGGGCCTTTAAGGCTCATTACATACATTCCTTTATGGAAAGGATTGTCAACACTATGCAAGAGAACCGTGATAGAACATAATGAAAGTCTGGAAGGATTACACTGTTAAAGATTTCATTGTTATAGAAAAAGTCCCGAAAGGCATCAAGCCTGAAACAATAGACTCCTGCTAGAGAAAACTGTCCAGATGTCCTACATAACTTCACAGGATTGACAACAGAGCCAATCACAAAAATGAAGAAAAAGGCTGTAGATATGGCCAAAAAGGTCAGAGGTGAAGGGTTAAGATACAGATCATGGTCCAGGTGCCGTGGCTCACACCTGCAATCCCAGCACTTTGGGAGGCCGAGGTGGGCAGATCACTTGAGGTCAGGAGTTCCAGACCAGCCTGGCCAACATGGTGAAACTTCCTATTAAAAATACAAAAACTGGCCGGGCGCGGTGGCTCAAGCCTGTAATCCCAGCACTTTGGGAGGCTGAGGCGGGCGGATCATGAGGTCAGGAGATCGAGACCATCCTGGCTAATGCGGTGAAACCCCGTTTACTAAAAAATACAAAAAACTAGCAGGGCGTGGTGGTGGGCGCCTGTAGTCCCAGCTACTCGGGAGGCTGAGGCAGGAGAATGGTGTAAACCTGGGAGGCGGAGTTTACAGTGAGCTGAGATCTGGCCACTGCTCCAGCCTGGGCAACAGAGCGAGACTCCATCTCAAAAAAAACACAAACAAACGAACAAAAAAAATTAGCCCAATGTGGTGGCACACGCCTGTAATCCCAGCTACTCGGGACGCTAAGAAAAGAGAATCGCTTGAACCCAGGAGGCAGAGGTTGAAGTAAGGTGAGATCGCAGCACTGCACTCCAGCCTGGGCGACAGAGCAAAACTCCATCTCAAAAAAAAAAAAAAAAAGATATAGATTGTGGAGAAATTCAAAGAGCTAATAGACAGCACACCAGAGGAATTAACAGAAGACGACTTGATGGAGATGAATAATTCCAAACGAGTGCCAATAAGGAAGAAGATGTAGAAGAAGCAGTGCTAGAAAATAAATCAACATTGACAATCTGGCAGAAGGGTTCGGATTATTTAGGACTGCTTTTATGACAAGATCCCTCTATGATATGGCACTGAAACTAAAGCAAATAGTGGAAGAGGGGTTGATACCTCCTCAGCCTACTCAATGTGAAGATGACAAGGATGAAGACCTTTATTTATGATGATCCACTTCCACTCAATGAAGAGTCAATATTAATATATTTTCTCTTCCTTATGATTTTCTTTGTAACATTTTTTTCTCCAGCTTACTCTATTGTAAGAAAACAGTATGTCATATATAACATATAAAATATGTGTTGATTGACTGCTTATGTTCTTGGTAAGGCTTCTGGTCAACAGTAGGCTATTAGTAAAGTTTTTGAGAAATCAAAAGTTATATGCAGATCTTCAGCTGCATGTGGGGTCAACACCCCTGTGTTGTTCAAGGGTCAACTATAATATGTATGTTGAATGGAAACAAATGTTAGGGGGAAAAAACTGAACAAGGGAGGAGGACAAGGAGTCCTACTTTTAACAAAGTGATCAAAGTCTTAGTTGAGGTAACATGAAACAACACCAGAGGGAAATAAGGAAGTGAGCCATGTGAGTACCTGCCGAAGAATATCCAAGGCAGAAAAACAAAAAGTGCAGTCTCTGAAGTGGGAGCTTGTGTGGCATATCTGAGGCCACAGCGGTTGGGACAAAATGATCACAGCAGAGATGCTATGAGATGAATGCAGGAAGCTATCAGGGAGTCATATTTTACATGAACTTGCAGGCTGCTGCAAAGATTTTGGCTTTGGGGAAGCCATTGAAAGATTCTGAGGAGAGGAGGAACACAATTTATTTTTTAAAAGGATCACTCTGCAGCTATGTGAGAACAAAGCAAGAGCAGAAGCAGGAAGACCAATTAAAAAGACTACAGAATAATCCGAGTGAAAGGTGTTGGTGGCTAGGCCCAGGACAGGATAAGTGAAAAGAAATTTTCAGCAGCATCTGGGCTGACTGAAGTTTCTGCCCTAAGCAACTGGAAGGATAGAACTGTCACTTATGGAAAAAGGTCTGAAGTAGGAATGGTTTGAGGAAGAAAGATTATGATGAGCTTCAGTGCAAAATAGGGCAATATGATTACTTTTCTCACCACTGAAGGTTTGCTCTTGGAGTTTTCAGGAAAATGTTTTCAATTAACAAAAGTATAATTATTACACCCCTTATCTGTGTAGTATCTCCAATTTATAAGCTTTTTTTCACCCATGATGCTTCATCTGAACATAATAAAAAACTATTTTAGACAGCAAGAATGGGGCCAATTCTTTGTTTTGCCCCTTGGGAACCTCCTCATTGGCTTCAATCCCATCTTACATTTCACCTTCTCCAGGTTTACCAATCAGCCTTGAAGGCATTTCCCCATAGCAATTCAGTAATTTATGCTGCCTTATTTTTAAAAATTCCAATTTCAACACCCACATACTTTCCAATACAGGCACTTCAATGACAAATTTTCTAGCTTTCTTCAATGTATGTCTTTCAATAATCTCAGGCATAAATATTTAAAAATTCATACCATAATGAATACTATATTGAATATAGGTAATATATATTATTATAGGTAACATATATTATATTACCTATATGTTATATATTATATATAATATACCTATATGTTATATATTCTTATATACCTACATGTTATATAGTATAATGTATATTATATGCCTATATATTATATATTATGTTATATACCTATATATTATAATATATACTATATGTTATAATATATAATGTTATATATACCTATATATTATTATAATGTTATATATGCCTATATATTATATAGTATAACATATTATATACACCTATATATTATATTATATACACCTATATATTATATATAATATATAATGAATACTACACTAAATACTATGTATATATATATTCACACTATAATGATTCATACTATAATGAGTGTGGAAATCTCAGGCTGACCACCCTATAAATCCCTGGTCCACAGTTGCTAAGTATGACCACTTCGCAGCCCTGCTTCCTTAGCAATTACTGATTAGTACCAGGATATCGAGCACCTCCTCTTTGCCAGATATCAAGATGACTAAATTGCAGTTCTGAAATTATCCTCACTGTACCAAAATATGACAAAAGCATTTAAAATCATTTCTTTATCCTTATATTATCTTATAGGCTGGAATGGTAGCTCTTCCAGAGTTCAAATATGATTACATTTTCATCAATTAAATGCTTTATTTATGGGAGCCAGTAACATGAGCACATGTTGAAACACTATGTCTTTGTTCTGATTAAATCAGGAGCTATTTCATTCACCAACATAAGCACTATCAAAAATTCCTATGGCATAGTGATGATGTAGTAGCCATCCTAAAGTATTATAAAAAGATTATAGGGAAAGACCATGTTCAGTTATGAAAAGACTTGAAACTATTCTGTAATTTCATGGTTGCTGTTTCTCAGTTTTCTCATGTCCACAGATGAGAAACTTCCTTTCAATAGAACAAATGCTTGTTAACCATTTATCAAGAAAAAAGATTGAGTACCTACTATGTATGTGCCTGGCACTTTTTATGTATTATATGCTAAATAGGCACACAGAACACTGTCCGACACATGGTAAGCTTAATATTTAAGTGTTTATTATTTTTTAATGATCTCTTATTTAATCCTAGCTATTCTGCTTAACTCATACAATGAAAACTCCATTTTACAGATGAGGAAAAGTTAACATGTCAGTTCCTATACAGTCATGCATCGCTTAATAATGAGGATATATTCTGAGAAATTTGTTGTTTGGCAATTTTGTCATTACTCGAACATCATAGGGTGTACTACACAAACCTGATGGTGTGGCCTACTATACAACTAGGCTATACGGTATAGCCTATTGCCTCTAGGCTACAAACCTGTAGACAACTGCAATGCAATGGTATTTGCGTATCTAAACATATTTAAACATAGAAAAGGTATAGTCAAAATATGTCATAAAAGATAGAAAATGAGGCCAGGCGCAGTGGCTCACCCCTGTAATCTCAGCACTTTGGGAGGTCAAGGCAGGCAGATCACTTGAGGTGAGGAGTTCGAGACCAGCCTGGCCAACATGGTGAAACCCTGTCTCTACTAAAAATACAAAAATTAGCTGGGTGTGGTGGCGGGCGCCTGTATTCCCAGCTACTCAGGAGGCTGAGGCAGGAGAATTGCTTGAACCTGGGAGGTGAAGGGTGCAGTGAGTCGAGATCATGCCACTACACTCCAGCCTGGGCGACAGAGTGAGACTCCGTCTCAGGGAAAAGAAGAAAGATAAAAAATGGAACACTTATATAGGGCACTTATCATGAATGGAGCTTGCAGGACTGGGAAGTTGTTCTGGGTGAGTCAGTGAGTGGTGAATGAATGTGAACGCCTGGGATATTACTGTACACTACTATAGACTTTCTAAACACTGTACATGTAGGCTACACTAAACTTGTTTTAAGAATACTTTTCTTCCTTCAATAATAAATTAATCTTAGCTTACTGTACTTTATAAACTTTTTGATTTAAAATTTTTTTGACTTTTTTGTAATAAACCATAGCTTAAAATACAAACACTGTATAGCTATACAAAAATATTTTTTCAGTCCACATCCTGTCCCACTGGAAGATCTTCGGGAGCAATAACATGCACGGAGCTGCCATCTCCTTGGTAACAATGCCTCCTTCTGGAATACCTCCTGAAGGACCTGTCTGAGGCTGGCTTATGGTTAATTTTTTTAATAAGTAAAAGGCATATACTCTTAAAATAATGATTAAAAAGTACAGTAAACACATAAACCACAAACATAGTCATTTATTATCATGCTCAAGTATTATGTAACAAATATAACTATATGTGTGATGCTTTTATACAACTGCCAGTGCAGTAGATTTATTTACACCAGCACCACAACAAACATGAGTAATGTATCTCACTATGACTTTAGGATGGCTACTACATCATCACTAGGCTATAGGAATTTTTCAGCTCCATTACAATTGTGTGGGACCACCGTCATATATACAGTCCACCACTGACTGAAGCACCATCATGCCATGCATGGGGCAGCATTTGAAAACTCATCTGATTCCAGAGCCTGAGCTCCTCAGTCTTTCTGGGCCCTGGACATTCCTTGGAGCTCAGAGAATACAAGGATAATTGTGAGTTATGTCTTATACCACAGAGTGATGGACCTAGGTGATCTACACTCAAGTCGTTTTATTCATTCATTCATTTAATTTCTAAGTTCCATACTGTTCTACTTAAAATGGTGAGTAACCAAGAGTCTGGATGGCACCTAGACAGATGCTGCCATCTATAAGCTTCTAAAATCTTATTCTAGTAGGGCCCTAAAACAGATTAATTCATATGAAAGGATAAAAGCTAAAACCAAAACTCTAAATTAATGAATACCTTACTAGTATATACGCTTAGAAACTACTTTCTTCACAGCATTGTACAAAGTTAAACCCAGTCTAGATTCAATTCTCTCCAATTCTGTAATGGTCACTAGTAGTAGCCTAATAAGTCATTTTCTCTACCTCTTCCTCTTTGCCACTAAATCCCTCATTTGTTCGGGTAACAAAGTTCCATATACTGGATTGTGCCCAGTCAATCTCATGACTCTTTGTTAGGTAACTGTATTCTGAGTCTTCCTTGTGGCCATGTGACCCAGTCCTGGCTAAAGAGAAGAGAAAGTATGCTGAGGAGCTTGTAGGAAATGTATGTTCATTCCTAAGAGAGGCAACATAGTTTCAAAAATGTCTTGAGTCTGTGTAATATCAACAATGTTCATCTGACAGTGGTAATTCTCACCACTCAGGTCAGCAAACACATCACATTAAAATGTTTTCAGCCTATATAGTCTACTTCTCTCAGAGTCTATGGCTATTATGTGTCAGGTCCTGTTCTAGGCACCAGTGTAGAATAAGGAACAAATCAGACTAAAATCTCTGCTCTGGAAGCATAGCTGGTACTCAATAAATACTTGTTTAAATAATTAATCGTAAATTCAAATGATTAATAAACTAAAACTTTGATAGAATAGACCACTAATTAGTTCTAAAATAGTTAAGTTTAACTTAAACTCATATTCAGATAATTTTATATACTGAACCTCTGAGACCAAATGATATAGCTAAAAATGTATCTTTTTGACACCAGAAAATATTTAATGTAAAAGGTATTGGCAGGCAATGATACTTACTACAAGAAAACTAGGCCAGGCGCGGTGGCTCACGCCTGTAATCCCAGCACTTTGGGAGGCCGAGGTGGGCAGATCACGAGGTCAGGAGATCGAGACCATCCTGACTAACATGGTGAAACCAAGTCTCTACTAAAAAATACAAAAAATTAGCTGGGTGTGGTGGCAGGCGCCTGTAGTTCCAGCTACTCAGGAGGCGGAGGCCGGAGAATGGTGTGAACCCAGGAGGCGGAGCTTGCAGTGAGCCAAGATCGTGCCACTGTACTCCAGCCTGGACAGAGCGAGACTCCGCCTCAAAAAAAAAAAAAGAAAAGAAAAGAAAACTAAATAATTTCTGATTTTCCAACAAAAAACATATGTATGCAAATTGAAAGAAAGTGTTCCTTTAGTATTAATTTTGCTATACCTCTAAGGGATATGTCTGAAGGGTACACTAAATACAGAGAAGTATTCAACGAAGATTTAAATCAAATTTCAGAATATGATTTCTGGTAAAAAAAAAAAAAAAAAAACTTCTGAAAGGAAAAAGGGAAAGTGGAGCTGGGAAACAAAATAATGAACATTTTGAATTATTCATGAATTTTGATGTCTTTCCCCTTCCTAATCCCTTTCCAATTACCATGATCAAGAACGGCCATATGACTAATTTTGACATTTGGTAGGGTAGCTTAAAGCTCTCTGGCACTTCATCAAATTTACATTAAGCAACAAGGAGTCTGGCAAAGGGGCAGTTTAATCCTTACAGAGATAGCCAAGAGACCAGTCAGGGACACTAACGTAGTTTAACTGTAAGAGCTCAGCTACAGACAGAACAAAGCAGAAACCTGAAATAAAGTCCTCCAAATGTTCTTGAGGTTCTTAGTTAGCTCTAGGTTAAGGAACTACCACAAACCAAAGAGACGTGATTCTAATCAGGCCTAGACAGTTACTTGTCTTTACCCTACAAATAGCCATCTCTGTGCTCATCTCAGTATAGCCAGCCCCACAAAAAGGAAGACAACTGGGAGAGGAGAAGGGGAGGAGGAAAGATTTGAAAGCTCCCTGATGGCCACAATTGAAGATCAGAAAGACAGGTCAATTAAAGAAGATATCAAGTGCACACACATGTGCCAGGAAAAAACAGCTTCCAACAGGACCAAAGAAACCTCCATTTGACAGTCTTCACTTTTTCCCCCATTAAATTCCTTGTTGCCTCAGATGTGATATTATGTCTACAAATTCCCTGGCACATGAACTGTTGAGAAATAACTGGAAGCAATATAAAAGCCAATTATATTACATCAAAAGCAGATTATTCTCCTGAGGAGGTTGAAAAATCAACTGAAGCTGAATACTGAGTATAACTAAACTTGTTCTACCCAAAGCTTAGCATAGTTAGTATCTCGAAAAAGATCACTCACCAGAAGAGGTGCTTAAGGTGAGACTTTGCACTTCTGTCTTCATCAGGTGGGCAAAATATGTCTCCGAAAAGTGAACAACAAAACTCACATGCTGGGGAATGACCACTAGTGAGATAACAGACTAACTATAAAAAATGAGATCCAGCTTAAGTTGCACAGTCTACCACTTACCAGCTTAGTTTCCTTGTCTGTTACATAGGGAATATGATGAAGGGTTGTTGTGAACACTACTTTAGAGGCTACTGAACCTAGGCTACAACTTACCAACATACAAAATGTTTAAGTGGTTTACTTAGACCTCAAAGCAGGAGAAAATTGGGCCGGGCACGGTGGCTCAAGCCTGTAATCCCAGCACTTTGGGAGGCCGAGACCGGTGGATCACGAGGTCAGGAGATCCAGACCATCCTGGCCTACACGGTGAAACCCCGTCTCTATTAAGAAAATACAAAAAACTAGCCGGGCATGGTGGTGGGTGCCTGTAGTCCCAGCTACTCGGGAGGCTGAGGCAGGAGAATGGCGTAAACCCGGGAGGCGGAGCTTGCAGTGAGCCGAGATCGCGCCACTGCACTTCAGCCCGGGCGACAGAGCTGAGACTCCATCTCCAAAAAAAAAAAAGCAGGAGAAAATCAAGACATATGAATGATAACACCATATCAAAAGTAACAGGGCAGTCCTGGCAAGGAAGCATGTGGTCTTGGCAGCCAGACTGCTGGTGTGAGTCCCAAGAACCCAGCGTGCTTGCTGTGAAGTAATCAGTTTATGCCTCAGTGTCCTCATCTGTAAAATGCAAATGCTAACAACAGTACCTATCCCACAAAGTTGCCTTGATTATTCAATTAATGTACTTAAAAGTTTATTGCATAGCAAGCCCTCAACTATTACTGCTGTAACAAGCCTCTTACTAGAATGAATGTTTACTGTTTCAAAGATGATTCCCAACCGATAAGGAAGTGAAATGCCTTCTTTTTTTTTCCCTCAACAAATACCCTTCTAACCTCTCCTAGCAAACTTATACCGTACACATTTTCAAATTAAAACACATTTCCTTATTAACTATTTAATGGAATGGAATAACATTGAATTAAGAGAGCAGCCAAAAGGTAATAAACAGCCATCATCAAAAATGTCAGAATCATCAGGAAAGCATAAAAAACAAAGTCTTTTCCCAAGGGAGTAAGAGGCTCTGCCTCAAACCAGAAGAGAGCTGAGGGGAAGTTACAGTGGTTAACTTAGAGAGACCCTTGGGAGGTCCAATCACTCACCAAACTTTATTAACTCATGATTATAAGGCAGGATGCTCTGGGGATTTTGCTGCTTTGTATTGTTACATTAAACATACAAGCATTTTTAAAAGCTCTATGTTAGAATTTTAAGATGCCTAGACTATAGACACATATGCTGTACAATTAATTCACTGGAATGTTTTTAACTTTAAGACCCTACAAGAACTAGATCATCAGTTATAAATACTGAGAACTTCTGGATAGGCTACCACCCCTCAAAAATCACGACAGGCAACCATACAGGTCAGTACCTCAAGAACACCTCAAGAACCTGTCCCTCAAGAATCTGTCCCTCAAGAACGCCTCCCAACTCCAGGGTAATGCTGCTGCAAGGGCATCCTTGGGGAAACACCACGGTGAATGTCTGCTGCAAAACACTGAGCCAATACCTAAGAGGCATGCTGAACATTTAACAACAATGATACAAGGAACAAGTATTAGTTACTCAGAAAAAGTATAAATTATTTAGAACACAAAACAACTCTTCAGGAGCTTTTAAAAAAGTGCTTCCAAAAAAAGGAGTAAATCTCTGGTCACTACTAGAGATGTACTACATAACACATTAAATCTGTAAAATAATTTGGCACAAAAAGTTAAATAGACACGAGGAAAAAAACCAGCCTAGGTTATGATAATTAATTCGGAATCTAAACAGACTCATATGCAAGATGTAAAACCAAAACCCTAACTGGCAGAATAGCAGCCTACTTACTTACCTATTATTTCCAAAGCGCAGCAGGACACTTGGCAGCCTTCTGTTTGGTTAGTATTAGACCCTAGTCACACCTTAATAGTTGCTTTTATAGACTTCAGTACCCCCACATCTTTCAATCTAACATATGTAAACATTCTCTGAAAGCCAAACGTATCTATGTTAAATATATAGAAATTTTCAGTTAAATGTCTATACCTGTCAAACAGAAAGATTCCTCTTCCGGATTTCTTTTCTCCACTTTTCTATTCTTTCCTTAAAAATTATTTGGTTTCTTTCCTACCACTAAATTATTATTTTGTGAACCTAAATGCAATATTACAAAGGAGGCCAGTTTTCTAAGATTAGGACTTACCAATTCCACTTTACAGTGCTTAGTATAAAATTATTGGTATAATTTTCAATCCTTAATAATACCATGCTACTAATGGTCATGTTTTCATGTGTTATAAGCAACATGCCTTCCGGGAGTCTGAGACACAAGAATGATGTGAACCCAGGAGGCAGAGCTTGTAGTGAGCCGAGATTGCGCCACCACACTCCAGCCTGGGTGACAGAGTGAGACTCCGTCTCAAAAAAAAAAAAAGAAAAAGAAAAAGAAAGAAACGTGCCTTCCATAAAACTATTCCTATTCCTACTAATGTTCATGTTTTATAAAAAAAAAAATAAGGCCAGGTGTGGTGGTGGCTCACACCTGTAATCCCAACACTTTGGGAGGCTGAAGTGGGCAGATCACGAGGTCAGGAGATTGAGAACCTGGCTAACATGGTGAAACTCTGTCTCTACTAAAAATACAAAAATTAGCTGGACGTGGTTGTGCACGCCTGTAGTCCCAGCTACTTGGGAGGCTGGGAGAATCGCTTGAACCCGGGAGGCAGAGGGTACAGTGAGCTGAGATTGCACCACTGTACTCCAGCCTAGCAACAGAGCTAGACTCCATCTCAAAAAAAAAAAAAAAAAAGAAAGAAAAGAAAAAAAATAGTGTTTACATAATGTATAACTTATTTCAGTCTTGGACAAAACTATCATTAAAACAGACAGGTGCCTGAAATCATCCAAACAGGCTGACAAGAATTTAAAACTTCATTATTTGCAAATTAACAACGCAAAAGGTAGGCTTGAAGTAGACAATTGGTTACTAATGTCTCCTTCAAAGGGAAAAAATTTCCAGCACCATCTATTAAAACTGTTTGGATATAGTCCAAAGGCTAGTTGTCTTTGAGAATTTTTCTTGGGAGGGGTTGTTATTTTAATTGTTGTATTTAAACTGTTCAAAAAATAAATGGGCTTAGTTGGTCAAAACACAACCACTCACTCAGAAAAAACATCATCATAAAGGTAAAAATAACTCAAAGCATACACCGGAAGTCATTAAAAGGTTTTTCCTCAGTTTTGTCTTATAGGATGTGAGATAAATGCAGTATTATTCTCTATTAAAGTATAAAAGACAACTCAACTCAGTTGATAAACTCACATTAAATTCCTCCAAAATGGTATTTTGAAGAGTATCACAGGCTCAGCCACATCAAGTTTGGAATTTTGTGACACAGAGTCAGATGACAGGACACTCAGCCCTTCCTGACTTGGAAACCAAAACCAAATGCTTGAAGAGACTTAATGTCAAATCTAACTATCCAATGTCTTAAGTTTACTTCAAATTCACTTCAAAGCAATCTTTAAAGAAAAAAAATGGCCGGGTGCGGTGGCTCAAGCCTGTAATCCCAGCACTTTGGGAGGCCGAGACGGGCGGATCACGAGGTCAGGAGATCGAGACCATCCTGGCTAACACGGTGAAATCCCGTCTCTACTAAAAAATACAAAAAACTAGCCAGGCGAGGTGGCGGGCGCCTGTAGTCCCAGCTACTCGGGAGGCTGAGGCAGGAGAATGGCGTAAACTCAGGAGGCGGAGCTTGCAGTGAGCTGAGATCCGGCCACTGCACTCCAGCCCGGGCGACAGAGCGAGACTCCGTCTCAAAAAAAAAAAAAAAAAAAGAAAGAAAAAAAGAAAAAAAATCACTAAGCCATTCAAACACCAGAATACTACTTTTCTCAGAATCTTTAACAAAATGTCAAACAAATTCAGATTGTTGGACAGCTAAACTTCAAAGAGCCACCTTAGTATTTGAAAATGTCAAGAAAGAGTTGAGCAAGAAAGAAAGGAAAGGGAGGGAGAGAAGAAGGAAAGAAGGATGGATGGAAAGAAGGAAGGAAGGAAAAGTTTTCTCAACTTTAACAAATACTATTATCAAAACTAAGAAGTTTTGGCCTTGGGAATTCAGACATTATGCATAAAGCAAAGAAATAAACCTAATGAACAAACATTACTACTATGGGGTGATGTCAACCTTGCAATTTTGGAGAGATATTAATGAAGTGGGGTGAAGTATAAAGAGAATACTTTTTTCACTTCAAATGATAAGTAATGAAGTTCAACATATAAACATTTTTTGTTTGCTCCTTTTTTCTTAAATAACTACTTTACACCCACATTACTGTCTCATTTGCAAACGTCTGCATAGTATCTTCAGCAACTATACCTAGCACTGCACTTTTACATACATTAAGCCAGCTGCCTGGATGATTTTTTTAAATCTTTGTTTCACTGAATAACTGAGGCTGGTGACTCTAAAAGTTACAAAAAACTTCAGTAAGTAACATCCAGTACAACAGTCCTCAACAGTTCTGTGGTACACACCATTACCATGTGCCAACATTTCCACAAATAACAACAGCTCTCCATTACCCTACAGTGCTTCTCTAGAGAATTCTTCCCTACCTGCTGTAGTTTGAATGTTGTGTCTACCCAAAATTCAAATGTTGAAACTTTTTTTTTTTTTTTTGAGATGGAGTTTCACTCATGTTGCATAGGCTGGAGTGCAGTGGCACAATCTCAGCTCACTGCAACCTCCACCTCCTGGGTTCAAGCAATTATTGTGCCTCAGCCTCCCGAGTAGCTGGGACTACAGGCACGTGCCATCATGCCTGGCTAATTTTTGTAACTTTAGTAGAGACGGGGTTTCACCATGTTGGCCAGGCTGGTCTTGAACTCCTGACCTCGGTGATCCACCCACCTCGGCCTCCCAAAGTACTGTGATTACAGGCACGAGTCACCTCACCCAGCCTGCACGTTGAAACTTAATTCCTAATATGACAGTATTAAGATGTGGGGCCTTTCAGGAAGTGACTGGATCAATGCCATTATAAGAAGCTTCTGAGAGCTGCCTGCCCCTTCTTGCTCTCACATTCCCTTCTGCCTTCCACCACGTGAGGATGCACCATCAATGAGGAATGACACCTCTCCAGACACTAAATCTGCCAGCACCTTGATTTTGGATTTCTCAGACTCCAGAATAGTGAGAAAATAAGTTTCTATAATTCACAAGTTACTGAGTCTCAGGTGTTCTGTCATAGAACAAATGACTAAAACATCATCCATCCCCAAGGAGGAGGTTGTCCATTTCTGTGTTCCAACACCATCAATGACAAAAAACTCCCCATGACTACCTTCTGGGATAATCTATTCCACTTCTAAGCAGCTCCACCACAAAGTCTGTCTTTAACCTGCTGCCAAGTCCCTATGGCTTCTAACCATTGCTGTTGCCCACTGAGAACAAGTCTGCGCTCATTCACTCACACAAAACCCTTTATATAGCTGAGAGAACTAACAACGTTCATCAACTGTTCTTCCTACACAGGTCCTGAGTTGCTTCACCTTCCTAGTCTCTCCTCTAAAATACATTCCAGTTTATCTGTAGTCCAAAACAGAATACAAAAGAATAAAGTATTGTTTATAACACAAAGGATACATGTTTGAGGATGGATGCCTTTATTTTACACTATGTGATTATTACACATTGTATGTCTGTATAAAAACATCTCACATACCCCATAAATATATACACCTCTATGTAGCCACAAAAATTAAAATAAAGTTTTTTTAAAAAATAATAAAATGTTAAAGTGATTTTGATTTCTGCTTTATATCGTGTATTTCTGTGACTAGGCAAAACAGGTCACGGGTAGATCTGCTCAGTTAATTAGACTTTGATATTGAGATCTTGGTAATCAGTCTTAATGGAACAAAAACTACTCCTTCCTCAGTATGTTTCCTTAAACTAACCAATCATTTTATAAAAGCAGATCATCTCTCAGAAGGAAAAACTAAGGGAAATCATAGGTGGGTTAGCACACTCCACAATGTAAAGGAAACAATAAATATATATTCCCATGCAGAATTCAATTCTCCCCCTTCAAAACTACCACAGCATTTTGTGGGACCCTCTAGAAGAGCATTTCACCTAGAGTGATTCAGGCCTACCTGCTCCTCAGGGTCTGGGTCTCACCTTCATCTTCTCTGTGATTTTACACTGTGCCTGACAGTGGTGAGCTTGCAAATTCTGTCTGAATGAAACTGATCAGGAGTAGTTCTGGCAGCTAGTTAGATAGAATTGGAGTTTCAACACTCATTATTTATCATACTCATCCTTTAATTTAAAAGGGGGCCAAGAAAACTAAATTATTTAAATATTTCCCAATTTCTGAAAATGTAATGCTATATCAGTTTTTTTTTTAATAGCTCAAAAAATAGTACACAGAGTGGGTAAAAAGGGTAGGAAACTTTGTTTTCTCTGCAAAAGCCTTAACATTTATAAACTTCAACCAAAACCCCATAAAAAACATGTAGTTTTTGCACAGTGTAGTCCATATGCTAAATGGACATGTTTAGTTACACGTTTCTTGAGTAGTACTTTTTATTTATAGCAAAGCTATTCCATCTTATACATTATATTACACGTAAAAGTCCATTTTAAACCAAATTACTTCAAAATTTGACCTATTTTACATCCAGCACAGACTAGCTGTTCTGCTATACTGTTTAAATGCCTGCTATATTCGCAGCAGTTACTTTATAAAACACAGAATCTTTATGTGCTGGCAGTAAATTTCTATACCTTTAAGGGATAATTCTAGGCTAATCAATTAGTTTATCAACCTTCCCTATCCCCGACCCCACTCATTCACTTAGCCCTGACCATGCTAAGCATCTGCTACATGTAACTCCGAGTAGGAGGTACAACTATGTAGAAAACACTACAAAGTTACTGTGACAGTATTTAAAACAGATACACTGACAGCCAAAAAAAGGGGGAAAAAATCCCATACAAAAATTCTGAAAACAGAGTTA
The DNA here is from genome assembly GCF_002776525.5 of Piliocolobus tephrosceles. Taxonomy (NCBI): domain Eukaryota; kingdom Metazoa; phylum Chordata; class Mammalia; order Primates; family Cercopithecidae; genus Piliocolobus; species Piliocolobus tephrosceles. Next base: position 83,540,629 of record NC_045435.1, on the reverse strand, counting down.
ACAAGATACAAAAGAAAAATAACAACAGTAAAATAGCAAGAGCTCAGTATAATTTATGTCAATTTTGTAACTTTTCTTACTTATACTGAAGATCAAGAACAAAAAATCCTTTTATAACAATACAACAGTGTAAGAGATAGAAGCACCATTAAGTCAAAGCTAAAAAAAAAAAAAAAAAAAAAAAAAAAACGCAACCAATTATTATATACTCATTACAAAATACTACACCAGGAAAAGGTCAAAACTGTAATTTGCTCTTAGAAAGCAGTAATTCAGGATATGTACAGTCTAGGCCTGTAAAGCACATCTTTATAATACAAGTAGAACACTTTCAGACAGTTTCCAATAGAACAGTTTCTTCGTAAGCCATTACTGCAGAGGAGAACAACAGCAGACAAATCCTCAACCTGCTAATAAGTTCAAACTACTTACTAATTAAACTGGGAAATAATACATTAGAAAAAATACCTACTTGTTAACAAAGTCATTGCATTTGTAACTAAAGAGATCACACAAAACTGTGCCATCTGGTCACAAAACAGAAGATAAGGGCAAGTTTCTTTTTATAAAAGTATTCCAGCTAATAAATGATGAAGGAATGACAGAATCTCTATTAAATTACTGGATCTAGGTGTTGACCATCAAAAACAGAGACACTTACATGAATCATAAGAGACAACCTAAAACATTATGTATTATGTGCCTCCTAATGGAAGAACACAACACCAACTATTAAGCTATCTTTCAAAAAAAAAATCAAACTTGAATCTGATTGAGCTTCTAAACACCACAGAGAAGTTAGAGGAACATGTATGTTTGTTTATTGAGACGGAGTCTCGCTCTGTGGCCCAGGCTGGAGTGCAGTGGGGCCATCTTGGCTCACCACGATCTCCACCTCCTGGATTCAAGCAATTCTCCAGCCTCAGCCTCCCAAGTAGCTGGGATTACAGGCATGCACCAGCACGCCCAGCTAATTTTTATATTTTTACTAGAGATGGGGTTTCACTATGTTGGCCGGGCTGGTCTCAAACTCCTGACCTAAGGTGATTTGCTCACCTTGGCCTCCCAAATTGCTGGGATTACAGGCATGAGCCACTGTGCCGGCCTAGAGGAACATGTTAAACACCACAATGGTGAGCCAATCAGCAAAATCAAACTCTGGAAAAACTGTAAGACAAATTACCTGGTTTTATCAAATAAACTGGAAAGAAAAAAACAGCAAGAAATTCAGAAGGACACTATAGGTTAAAAGAAATCAATTTTAAAAAAATCTATTCACTGTAGAGGAAGGAAGGGAGGGAGGGAGGGAGGGAGGAAGGAAGGAAGGAAGGAAGGAAGGGAGGGAAAAAAGAAAAGCCTGTACACTGAAACTGGAAAATATGGCTTAGTTAACTAAAAAAATACCTAAATAAATGGAGAGGCATACCATATTCACAGACTAGAAGATTCAAGGATGCCAAAGGTAATTCAATGGAAATGGAAAAAGGGTAGTATTTTCAACAAATTGTACAGAAACAACTGGATACCCACATGGACAAAAATGAACCTCAACCTTACCTCACACCATACATAAAAACTCAAAATGGACCATAAACCTAAACGTAAGAGCCAATATTTTTTAATATCCAGAAAAAGAAAACAGAAAATCTTTCTGAGCTTGGACTGGCAAAGAATTTTTATTTTTATTTTGAGGCAGGGTCTTGCTCTGTAGCCAAGGTTGGAATGCAGTGGCACGATCACTGTTCACTGCAGCCTTGATCTCCTGGGCTCAAACAATCCTCCCATCTCAGCCTACTGAGTAGCTAGGACTACAGGCATATGCCACCATGCCTTGCTAACTTTGTGTATGTTTTGTAGAGAAGTGGTCTCACTATGCTGCCAGGCTGGCTCAAACTCCTGAACTCAAGCGATCCTTCTGCCTCAGCCTCCCAAAGTCCTGGGATTACAAGTGTGAGCTACTGCACCCAGCATGGCAAGTAACTTTAAAACGTGACATCAGAAAAAGCACAAACAATAAATTGGGACTGTATCAAAGTTTAAAACGTTTGCTCTTCAGGTCAGGTGCAGTGGCTCATGCCTATAATCCTAGCACTTTGGGAGGCTGAGGTGGAAGGATCACCTCAGGTCAGGAGTTTGAGACCAGCCTGGCCAACATGGCGAAACCCTATCTCTACTAAAAATACAAAACTTAGCCAGGCACAGTGGTACCTGCCTGTAGTCCCAGTTACTCAGGAGGCTGAGGCAGGAGAATCACTTGAACCTGGGAGGCAGAGGTTGCGGTAAGCCAAGATCCCGCCACTACAGTCTAGCCTGGGCAACAGAGTGAGACTCTGTCTCAAAAAAAAAAAAAAAAAAAATTTTGCTCTTTAAAGACACAATGAAGAAAAAAGACAAGCCAGAGGCTTAAAAAGAAATTTTTTTGCAAAACATATGCCTAATAAGGATTTATATCAAAAAGCTCTTAAAAATAAATAATCCAATTTTTTTGTTTGTTCGTTCGTTTGTTTGTTTTTTGGTTTTGTTTTGTTTTTTTTTGAGACAGGGTCTTGCTCTGGTCACTAGGCTGCAATGCAGTAGCACCATTTTGGCTCATCGCAGCCTCAACTTCCTAGGTTCAAGCTATCCTCCTGCCTCAGCTGGGACTAGAGGCGCACGCCACCACACCCAGCTAATTTTTGTATTCTTTTTAGTAGAGACAGAGTTTCACCTGTTACCCAGGCTGGTCTCAAGTTCCTGAGCTCAAGCGATCTGCCCGCCTCAGCTTCCCAAAGTGCTAGGATTACAGGCATGATCCACCACACCCGGACAACAATCCAATTTTTTTTAATGAGCAAAAGATTTGAATAGGTACTGCAGCAAAGAAAATATATGAATGGCAAATAAGCACATGAAAAGATAGTCACTAGGGAAATACAAATTAAAACCACAATGAAGTATCATCAGACACCAACTAAAATGGCTAAAAGACGAACAATACGAAGTTTAATAAGGATGTAGAAGCGAGTCATCATACAATGCTGGCGCAAACGTAAAAATGGTACAGACACTTTGAAAATGGTTCGGCAATTTCTTAAAAAGCTAACCATAGGCCAGGCGCGGTTGCTCACTCCTGTAATCCCAGCACTCTGGGAGGCCGAAACGGGCGGATCACGAGGTCAGAAGATCGAGACCATCGTGGCTAATAAGGTGAAACCCTGTCACTACTAAAACTACAAAAAATTGGCCAGGCATAGTGGCGGGCGCCTGTAGTCCCAGCTACTCTGGAGGCTGAGGCAGGAGAATGGCGGGAAGCCGGGAGGCGGAGCTTGCAGTGAGCCGAGATCGCGCCACCACACTCCAGCCTGGGGGATTAAGCAGGACCCTATCTCAAAAAAAAAAAAAAAAAAATTAGCTGGGCGTGACGGCGGGCGCCTGTAGTCCCCACTACTCGGGAGGCTGAGGCAGGAGAATGGCGGGAACCCGGGAGGCGGAGCTTGCAGTGAGCCGAGATCGCGCCACTGCACTCCCGCCTGGGCGACTGAGCAAGACTTCGTTTCAAAAAAAAAAAAGCTAAACATAGACTTATCATACAACCCAGCAATTCCACTCTTGGGGATCACCAAAAAGAAATGAAAACAGCCACAAAGACTTTAACACAAGTGTTCACTGCTAAGAACTAGAAATAACCCAAATGTCCATTAACTAGTGAATGGATAAACAAAATGTTTTACCTATCTATACAATGGAATTATTCTCCCAGCACTTTGGGAGGCCGAGGCGGGCAGATTACGAGGTCAGGTGATCGATACCATCCTGGCTAACACTGTGAAACCCTGTCTGTACTAAAAACACAAAAAAATGAGCCTGGCACGGTGGCGGCGCCTTTAGTCCCAGCTACTTGGCAGGCTGAGGCAGGAGAATGGCGTGAACCCGGGAGGCGGAGCTTACAGTGAGCCGAGATCACGCCACTGCACTCCAGACTGGGCGACAGAGCTAGACGCCATCTCAAAAAAAAAAAGGGGGGGGGGAGGGGATTATTCTCAGCAATAAAAACAAACTACTGATACATGCAATAACAAGGATGAATCTCAAAAACTTCACGCTATATGAAACATGCCAGACACAAAAGACTACATATTGGATGATTCTATTTGTGTGAAATTTCTAGAAAAGGCAAAATGGTACAGAAAATACATGAGTGGTTTCCCGGAATCGGGATGCATTGTCTGTAAATGACCACATTTTGGGGGTGATAAAATGTTCTAAAACTAAACGGTGATGATGGTTGCATAACTCTATACAATTACTAAAATTCATCAAGCAGGTCACTTACGATATAAAATATGCTTCAATAAAACATTTTTTTAAAAAAGAGATATCAACACAACGTGTTGGTCATTTGAATCCTATAAACAATATTTTTAAAATTTATTTTTGTTATTGTAAAATACACATAAAATTTACCATTCTAATCACCTTAAATGTATAGTTCTGTGGCATTAAGGACATTTCACAATGTTGTACGAGAAAATTTTTTCAATTATAGCATGTGTAACAATGGGAACTGAGCTCTGCATAAATTCTAGTGTTCATAAGAAAAAATGTAGATCAGGCCGGCCACGGTGGCTCACGCCTGTAATCCCAGCACTTTGAGGTGGGCGGATCACGAGGTCAGGAGATCAAGACCATTCTGGCTAACATGGAGGAAACCCTTCTCTACTAAAAACACAAAAAACTAGCCGGGCGTGGTGGCGGGCGCCATTAATCCCAGCTACTCGGGAGGCTGAGGCAGGAGAATGGCGTGAACACAGGAGGCGAAGCTTGCAGTGAGCCACTGCACTCTAGCCTGGGCGACAAAGCGAGACTCTGCCTCATAAAAGAAAAGAAAAAGTGTAGATCAATAATATTTTGCTAACGCCTTGGAGAGAGTAAAGGTTGCGTGCAGCTTCAAGCTGAGGGCCACCCACCATGCCCCCATCATGGTGGTTCCCCCAGGTGCTGAAGGGCTCAGCCATAGCTCTCGCTCTTACAGGCTCCCTCCAGTGTCTACTGTTTCCTACCTAGGGGTGGCTGCAGCCATGGCTAAGAAAGCGCCAGCGCCCACCCACCTGGACCGAGGGGCTGGTTCTGCTCGTGCTATACTGGTTCTGCTCCCCGTCATCTCGGCGGTTCAGGCAGAACCCCAACGAGCTTGTGATCTGGGTCCTGTGGGCGTATGAACATGGGGCCAGCCCTGTCCCTCAACCCTGGGGAGCTGGTGCTGCCGGTCGACCTGACTGGCCCACAACGTCTTCCGCTACCACTGCAAGGGCCTGCAGGGCGATGGCTGTGCAGCGCTGCTCACCTGGCTACTGACGGCCTAGCACCCGCAGAACTGCCCTGCCGGCCATCGACCACCATGGAAGGTGCAGACAGCTGGCATGCGAGCTGGATACTAAACTGGCTCTACCATGAGCCGCCCTCGGTCCCTCCACCTCCTCTTACCCCTTGTCTTCCATGCGTAAGCCAGGGACGCCAGAGGACGTGCTCTTCGCCCAGGGCCTGCGCCAGCGTCTGCTGATCAAGGGCTCAGTACAAAGGCTGTCATGGAGATCCAGATCTTCGCCAACAGCGGCCTGCTCTGGTTCCAGGGCCAGCCAGGCCGCGCAAGGACCTCACGACTGGCTGCTGGGCCAGGGCGTTCCCGGGGTGACAGTGAATAAGCAGACCACCAGAGGCTTCTGGAATCCTACATGAAGTAGGCCAAGCGCAGCCGTGGACACCGGCCTGCAGCCTGGGAAAGGAGCCGGCGCCCCACCTCCTCTGACCAGGCCTGCGGGGAGGAGCCACCTACGCGCCACAGCAAGTCCTGGGCCTGGCCCTGCATTCCAGGGTGGGGCAGGGAGGCTGGATTCTGGGAGAACTGCTTCCGGGTTGCACCGGGGACGTCATGGAGTTCCGGACATCGCAGGGGAGGCAAAAAGCCTTGGTCAGTGCTCTCTTGGTGTATCCCTCCAGCTTCCAGAGGGGAAGCCACACCCTGATGCTATGTTCAAGGGCTCCAGAAGACAGGAGTTCGTGTCCTTGCCCCCAACCACTGCTGTGGGTATCACTGGCCAAAGGTCATGAGGGGAGTGGGCCACATGAGTGGCCACTTGCCATGACTCCCTGAGGAGGGTGAGCCCCCACTCATCCTCTGCCATGTTATGTTTCCACCCAGGCAGCAGGGTAGGAGGCACAGTGAGTGCGCCTACCCCTCTGCCTGATGGGCCCCCCAAGCTCTACAGACCAAGCAGGGAGACCCCATGACCCATGGCGTGAAAGCATCTTGAAGTTTTTACTTTTTTTTTTTTTGCAGACAGAGTCTCGCTCTGTCACCCAGGCTGGAGTGCAGTGGCACAATCTCGGCTCACAGCAACCTCCGCCTCCCAGGTTCAAGCGATTCTCCTGCCTCAGCCTCATGAGGAGCTGGGACTACAGGCATGTGCCACCAATGCCCAGCTAATTTTTGTATTTTTAGTAGAGACGGGGTTTCACCATGTTAGCCAGGATGGTCTCGATCTCCTGACCTCATGATCTGCCCGCCTCAGCCTCCCAAAGTGCTGGGATTACAGGTGTGAGCCACCGTGCCCAGCCTACTCTTAAATTTTTTTAGGTTTTTATTTACTCACTGCTTTAAGCATACATGACACTTTGGTTTTATTCCTCCCTTTGTAATGTTTTTTCTCTTAAGCCACTTTTTTTTGCAATGCCTTCCTCTTTGAAAGCATTAAAAAAAATAGTATTTTGTTTATATTTCAACAACAAAGAGTACTTAATGTTTGGCATACTAAAATATTTACCAATAAAACAACCTGATATTTGGAATTTTTTTAAGTTTTAAAAGTGTGATCACTGTATTGTATTGTGATCACACAATTACATTAGGAAAATGTCTTATTCTTAGAGATGTACGCTAAAGTATTAAGAGTACTGGGTCATAATGTCTGTAATAGAGCCTCAAATGTTTCAGAGGGGACTATATACATACATATATATGCCTATATATACATATATTACACATATACACATATATAAAAGACAAAGCAAACAGTGATTCTAGGTAAACGTGAGAACTCAGCAAAAACGTAAATTAGTACAGGTTTGTTGGAAAGCAATGTGATGATATCTCAAAAACAGAAGAAATTTACAAAAACTAAAACATGCATAATGCATGCTCTTTGACCCAACACCCCTTCTAGAAATTTATCTTTAAAAAACTCACACAAGACCACAAAGCAAAAAAGGGTATTAATTACAACATGTTTTTTAATGGTTTAATACTCAAATGTCTACTAATAGGTGGTTGGATGCTTAAAATGAAAAAGATAATATGAAAAGAAGAAATGGGTGTGGGTACAGATGAAACAGCATTGGCTGTGAGTTTATTATAGAAGCAATCTTTGAATAATGTTTATTTGGATGTTCATCTCACTGTTTAGTCTACTTTTACATATGGTTGACACTCTCCCTAACAAGTCAAAAACAAAAAAGAACCACACAAAATTCCAAGGGCACAATTCTTTGCAAGTGGTCATCAACTCCCTTTCTTTCCCAAATTAGTAACATCAACATGGGAGGGAAGGTTCTACACTACATAAACAAATACATATAAATATTAAAGTTCTTTCTGCCTGGGCAACATAGTGAGACCCTGTCTCTTAAAAAAAGATTTTCTTTTAGTTAGCTAGGTGTGGTAGTTCACATCTGTAGTCCTAGCTACTAAAGAGACTGAGACAGAAGGAATACTTGAGCCCAGAGGTTCAAGACTGCAGTGAGCCATGATCGTGTGTCACTTTAGCTTGCATGATAGAGTGAGACTCCAACTCTTCAAAAAAAAGAAACAGTTCCATCACTCTTAATTGTTCTTATATCCTCATGTCATCCCCGAACAGAAGAGTTTTGCTTTCAAGCATCTTGAATCCAGTAGTAAGTAGATGGCAGCTCACATTTCCTGTGCTCTCACCAGCAAGCAGCTCTTCATTTCTAATACAGGAACCACACTACTCTAGCTAAGGAAAGAAACAAGTCTAGAAAAAGCCAGGCATGGTGGCCATGCCTGTAAATTTTAGCACTTTAGAAGGCCAAAGCAGGACCACTTGAGCCCAGGAGTTTGAGACCAGCCTGGGCAACACAGGGAGATGGGAGATCCCATCTCTACCAAAAAAAAAAAAAATTGTAAAAAATTTGCCAGGCATGGTGGCTCATGACTGTGGTCACGACTACCTGGGGAGGCTGAGGCTGGAGGATCATGTAAGCCCAGGAGGTCAAGGCTGCAGTGAGCACTGATCCTGCCAGTGTATCCCAGCCTGGGCAACAGAGAAGACCCTGTCTCAAACACACACACACACACACACAAATGAAAGAAAAGATTATTGCCTGTTTTAAACTTTGTTTTCTATGGAGTTGTTCAGCTTTTCCTATTAAAAGTTCAAATATGTGTACTACATATTGTGTCATTTCTGAATTATAACAAAAGCAAGAAAGCTTAGAAATCATCCAGCCCAGCTGGGCGCGATGGCTCACACCTGTAATCCCAGCACTTTGGGAGGCCAAGGCGGGTGGATCACGAGGTCAGGAGATCAAGACCATCCTGGCTAACACGGTGAAATCCCATCTCTACTAAAAATACAAAAAATTAGCCAGGCATGGTGGTGGGCACCTGTAGTCCCAGCTATCGGGAGGCCAAGGCAGGAGAATGGCGTGAACCCGGGAGGCAGAGTTTGCAGTGAGCCGAGATCGCACCACAATACTCCAGCCTGGGCGACAAGAGTGAGATTTCGTCTCACCAAAAAAAAAAAAAAAAGAAAAGAAAAAAAAAATCACCCAGCCCAGTATCTTGAATTAACAAACAAGCAAAACTATCCAGGCCCAAAGTTATTATTTCAAGTTATAATAATGTCAGTATTCTGTACTTAGGAGGTATTCTCCACAGTCTAATTTGAATAAACTAAGTGCTCACTGAACACCTGCCGCAGTGAACTGTAATGAATAACGAGCAAAAATTGGAAGTCTGTCTTGTGGGTGCTAAACTCACAGTCCAAGGCCACTGACTACCATCCAAAACCCTACAGTCATTGGGTTCAAGAGACCACAAACTCAACACCTGCTCAGCACCAGCCTGCTTAAACTGGAAGCAGGAATTTTCAAAACAGCCTCCTCTTTCTTTCAGCAAGTCATATGATATTCATTAAGTTTCAAAGCAATGAGAAAATACAATGTAAGTTAAAATTAACCAATACTGATAGTTATATGAAGATTTCTAGTTATTTGGTGTTTTTCCCCCCTTTTTGGTCCTGGCCGAGGCAAGCGGATCATTTGAGGTCAGGAGTTTGAGGGTGAAACCCTATAACTACTCGAAATACAAAAATTAGCCAGGTATGGTGGCACATGCTTGTAATCCCAGCTACCTGGGAGGCTGAGGCGAGAGGATCGCTTGAACCCAGGAGGCAGAGGCTGCAGTGAGCTGAGATAGTGTCACTGCACTCCAGCCTGGGTGACAGAGCGAGACTCCATCTAAAAGAAAGAAAGAAAGAGATGAAGAGAGAGAGACAGATAAAGAAAAAAGAGAAGGAGGGAGGGATGGAGGGAGGGAGGGAGGGAGGGAGGGAGGGAGGGAGGAAGGAAGGAAGGAAGGAAGGAAGGAAGGAAGGAAGGAAGGGCTCCTGAGTACCATGAAGGTAAAGTATTTTGTATCTACCATTTGGTTGTCTACCACGCCCAGTTAATTTTTGTATTTTTAGTAGAGAAGGGGTTTCACCATGTTGGCCAGGATGGTCTTGATCTCTTGACCTCGTGATCCCCCTCCCTCGGCCTCCCAAAGTGCTGGGATTACAGGTGTTAGCCACTGCACCCAGCCATTCTTTCTTTTTTAACGAAAGAATTGCATTTAATGACCTAGGCGGCTTTATTCTGATTTTCACGTTTAATTATGGTAGACAACTAAATGATAGATTTCTGAAATGTTGAGACACAACTTCTTGTGTACAAAGAGAAATGCAGGGTTCTCCATCTTAAGTCCCTAAAGCTTTGAGAAGCCTTCACTCACCTATGTAACATGGGGCCTCCACCTTGATGCCAGCCAACACATACATGTGCTAAGCTGAAGCAGCCATCCCTGGAACCAGAAAGAATGAGAAGGGAACACGATTGTCTCAAGTTTGAGGCTTCCTTCTTGACAACAATATTCACAATACAAAGGTGATTATCTTCTGCTGAGAGGAGAAACAAGTCAGATAAGCTGTAACTTTTCACAAAATGCACAATTAGTATAAAGCTTAATAATTTTTTGGCCGGGTGCGGTGGCTCAAGCCTGTAATCCCAGCACTTTGGGAGGCCGAGACGGGCAGATCACGAGGTCAGGAGATCGAGACCATCCTGGCTAACACGGTGAAACCCCGTCTCTACTAAAAATACAAAAAAACTAGCCGGGCGGGGTGGTGGGCGCCTGTAGTCCCAGCTACTCCGGAGGCTGAGGCAGCAGAATGGCGTAAACCCGGGAGGCGGAGCTTGCAGTGAGCTGAGATCCGGCCACTGCACTGTAGCCCGGGCGACAGAGCAAGACTCCATCTCAAAAAATAATAATAATAATAATTTTTTTCTTCCAGTGTAAATGCAGTTTGTTTATTGCTTTGTAGTTTTGAAAAGTCAGGAGTTCTTTTTAAATTCTTGGGAGCTGGTCTCAATGTAGTCAGGTCACTTTTCTTATCAAAGAGCAAAAACCTATGGGAAATATAAACACATGTTAACATACAGTCCCTACACTTTGAGAGCATGTCATGCCAGTTGGAAAAACCTACCAGCAACTTACTATGGCAAATGATGACTACCAAATGCTCTCAATAGGCTGTATATGCACGATGGGAGTAAAGTGAAGGGGGGGTTTAAGCCATGTGGTTTTTTTTTGTTTGTTTGTTTAAGAGACAGGATCTCACTCTGTCACCCAGGCCAAAGTGCAGTGGTACAATCATAGTTCACTACAGCCTTAAACTCCTGGGCGCAAATGATCCTCCTACCTTACCCTCCCAAGTAGTTAGGACTACAGGTGCATGCCAGCACACCCTGCTAATTGTTTTTGTAGACACAGGACTCGGTCTCACTGTGTTGCCCAGGCTGGTCTCAAACTGCTGGCCTCAAATGATCCTCCCACCTTGGCCTTCCAAAGTGTTGGGATTACCGGTAGGAGGCACAGTGCCCGGCTGGGATTTAATTTTGAAAAACAGAAAAGAGGAAGAGAATTCCAGGCAGGAGGATAAAAGCAAAAACACAGAGATGAGAACACACAATATGTGTTTCAGGCACAGTGACTAGACCAATTTGGCTGGGGTATTTTTTTCTCCTTTGTGTCATCTTTATTTTTCTACCTGGGATGTAAACGATGTGAACACGGGTCAGAAAAATCAGCTGCACAGAAACACTTCAGTCAATTGTAAGACAAAGAGAGGGTGGACATGCATGAAGGAGCGGTAGTAATTCCAGACCTGCCTTCCAAAAGAGCCTGTGGTCCAGCCAGAAGGGCACTCCGGGTGGGGCAGGCAGGACCATGCAGTGCAGGTTCCTGGGAGGAGGGATGAGGAGGAGCAGTCACAGCAGATGCTGTGGCTGGGCTCCAACAAGTTTATTGAACTCTGCCTTCAAGCTGCTGCCTGAAGAAGTTGATTAGCCCATTGGCAGGAGCATAGTGAGAGGTCACTTCAAGGCAAGTAACAAGAGAAGACTGGAAAGCTAGGTTGGCGTTAGCCTGGAGGCCTTATATATCAAGAGTTTGAACTTCAGACTGAAGGCTTCTAAATGGGATTTAAATGGCAGGAAAGTAAGCAGCAGTACACATACAGAGAAATCAGAGACTGATGTTCAGGATGGAATGGGGAGGAAGAGCCTGGAGGTTAGTTCTCAGGGGATGTTTACTTCAGCAATCATAAAAAGAGTCCAGGCCTGTAATCCCTCACGCCTGTAATCCCAGCAGTTTGGGAGGCCAAGGTGGGTGGATCACGAGGTCAGGAGTTCAAGAGCAGCCTGACTAACATGCTAAAAACCCCTACTCTACTAAAAATACAAAAATTAGCCGGGCGTGTTGGCACGTGCCTGTAACCCCAGTTACTCAGGAGGCTGAAGCAGGAAAACCGCTTGAACCCAGGAGGCGGAGGTTGTAGTGAGCCAAGATCCTGCCACTGCACTCCAGCCTGGGCGACAGAGCAATCCTCCGTCTCAAAAAAAAAAAAAAAAAAAAAGTACACAGGAGGATGTGTGTAGATTATATCCAAATATTACATTATTTTATATAAGGGTCTTGAGCATCTATTAATTTTGGATATGAAGGAGTCCTGGAACCAATCCCCTGCAAACACCAAGGGAAGACTGTACTTCATTTATGTAACCTTCCACATTTTACAAAGGACTTTTGTTTACATAATCTCATTTTACCCTCAGAACAATTTGTAAAGTAGAAATTTGCTATATTTCATAAGTGAGGAATTGCTGTTCCGGGCAGTTCCTTTTATGACCATCATTCCATGTTTCATTTTATGGCTCTGTCTCTTAACCAGTAGACTATAAGCTCCATGAGGGTATGCAGGGACCACACTGAATTTTATTTGCCCTTGTAGCCCTGGCTGCCTCATGAAGAGCCATGGTCCCTGATCCCAGTAGATATATGCTCACTAAATATGTGACAGATGGGTGAGGAGTACATCCCCTCTCCCACTCTTGTTTCAATGATACTGAAATGATCAATTAAAAGTGTTTGGGGGCTTTTTGTGTTTTAGATTACTGTTCTGACAATCAAAAGGCTTTGACAATTTTAATACCTTTACTTAGCACTTCCTAAACAAGACCTCTTTTCCCCCGCTAGGTGGGAAAAAGGAAAAATACACAAAAAGGAATATCAGGCTGCCTGCCACCTTCACAGTTGTATCAAAAAGTCACTCTAAGTGATATAGTAGACTTAGGACCAAAAAAGGTCAACATTTGCTAACTATTTCTTCAAACATGTTCTATTTCTTTGCAGAATGAAATGTATGCTGAGACAAATAACCACACATATGAGTACCTACAGTGCCAGAGTTGAGAAATTCTGGCCTAGAACACTTGTGCCAAAAAACAAGAAAATGCTCCAAGAATAATGGAGACATGTCAAAAGGACAAAGAAAAGAAGCAGCTTGAAGGGCCTCCCACTGGCCAAATCTGAGACAATTTAAGCATCAATACAAATAATAAAAGATTATAGCTCATTGATTAAAATAAAAAACATGAGTTCATACTGATATAAATTAATAAATAAATTGAAAGTGTGATGAAGAATGAGATAGTTAACATAGTGTGGAAGTACTTATCCATAAAATACCAATTAACTACAAATGGAAGAATAATTTAGCAGTGGGAAAATGCAAAACAATTGAAATTGTATGTCACCTATTAGGAGGCAATGAGACATAGCATCATTTCTGCGATATTCCTGCCAAACATATGCAACCTGAGTTTAATCATGAGAAAACATCAGACAAACCCAAATTAAGGGACAGGCTACAAAACAACTGGCTTATAATTTCCAACCTATCAAGACCATGAAAGTCAAAAGAAGGCTGAGAAAGACTTGGCAACTAAATGCAAAGCATGTGACTCTGAACTGAATCCTTTGCTTGTCCCCCAAAAAACAAAAACAAAAAACGAAAAAAAAAGGCGGTGGGGAAAGAGGCTGGAAGGGTATTGGGACTACTGGTCAAACTTGAATGGGGAATTGGGGGTCTGAGGAGTATCTGATGGTAATATAATGTGTCAATGTTAATTTCCTGCTTTTGATGGTTATGTTGTAGAAGAATGTCCTTACCATTGGAAACATACACACACTAGGGTAATTCCAGAGTGATGGGACATCAGGTGGACAACTTATTGCCAAAGGTTCTGGAGAAGAAAACAGAAGTTTTCTCTACTGTACTTGTAACGTTTCTATTTTGGGCTGTTTCAAAAGTTTTCAAAAATATTTTAAATGATTAGTATCTCTCCAAAATGAAAGTAATGGATACAATCTTAATACATACACACACATTCTTTCCAACAAGAATGTTCTCTTTGCAGAAGTACTAAATAAGTCTTCCATTTGGTCACTAGGGAAGCAGTGTAAAACAGTGTTGCATAACAAAAAAGAAAAACTAGGCTTTACATATAGTAACATTGACTTCAAACTCCAGTTCATCACATACAAATTTCATGACCCTAGGAAGATTTTTTCTTTTTTTTTTTTTTTTTGAGACAGAGTCTCGCTCTGTTGCCCAGGCTGGAGTGCAGTGACCCGATCTCAGCTCACTGCAAGCTCTGCCTTCCGGGTTTACTTGCTCCATTCTCCTGCCTCAGCCTCCCGAGTAGCTGGGACTACAGGCGCCCGCCACCACACCCGGCTAATTTTTTGTATTTTTAGTAGAAACGGGGTTTCACCGTGTTAGTCAGGATGGTCTCAATCTCCTGACCTCGTGATCCATCCACCTCAGCCTCCCAAAGTGTTGGGATTATAGGCGTGAGCCACCACGCCCGGCTGGAAGATTTTTTTTTTTACCCTTCTGGGTCTTGATATCCTACTCTGTAAAGTGAGAATACCAGCCGGGCATGGTGGCTCACGCCTATAATCCCAACTACTCAGAAGGCTTGAGGTGGGAGGATCACTTGAGCCCAGGAGTTGGAGATCAACCTGGGCAACATAGCAAGACCCTGTCTCTATAAAAAGGAAGAAAATGAAAAAAGAAAAAACGGGAAGTGAGAATACCACTTTTGGCTGGGCACAGTGGTTTATGCCTGTAATCCTGGCACTTTGGGAGGCCGAGGTGGGCAGATCACTTGAGGTCAGGAGTTCAAGACCAGCCTGGCCAACATGGTAAAACCCTGTCTCTACTAAAAATACAAAAATTAGCCCAGTGCTTGGTGGCACACACCTGTAATCCCAGCTACTCGGGAGGCTGAGGCAGAAGAATCAGTGGAACCCGGGAGGCAGAGATTGCAGTGAGCCGAGATCATGCCACTGCACTCCAGAGACTCCATCTCAAAAAAAAAAAAAAAAGAATCCCTCATTTTGAACAACAAAAGTTGTTAATCTGCTGAGAATATAGGAGAATATAAGGGAGGGAGGAAATCTGGTGCTAGATAATATAATCCCTCACTCTTGTAGTAAATTTGGTTTTTAAACACATGAATCACTTATTCATTCAACAAATATTTACGGTTGACCCTTGAACAACACAGGCGTCAGGATTACCAACCGTCATCGCAAGAAAAAACCTGCACATAACTTTTGACTCCCCAAAACTTTACCAATAGCCTACAGTTGACTAGCCTTACTGACGACATAAACAGTGGATTAACACGTTCTGTATATGTATTATATACTGTATTCTTACAACAAAATAAGCTAGAGAAAAGAAAATATTAGAAAAATTATAAGGAAGAGAAAATATATTTACTGTTCACTAAGTGGAATGGATTATCATAAAGGTTTTCATCCTCATGGTCTTCACACTGAGTAGGCTAAGAGGATGGGTTGGTCTTGCTGTCTTGGGGTAGCAGAGGCAGAAGAAAATCCACATAAAGTGGACCCATGTGATTTGACCTGTGCTGTTCAAGGTCAACTATACTTGGTTTCTATACTATGGTCTAGTATGTAGCAGCTACAGAGATTTAAAACATGATCCCTTTGCCTCAAGCCAATGGGAAACGAGCTAAAAGCAAGCAATCATAATGAAAAGGAAGAATGTTTTCAGTAGTAAAGGAGAAAGAAAAAAAGTCAAATGGATTCTCTCATTCTCAACAAACAAGCAAGTGAAACTTCTTTGGGTAAAGAGAGAACAACCAGAAAGCTATTCTGGCTCTTCAATGCTCCTACTGCAGGGAGTGCAAGGGGGTGCAGGGCAGGAAGCCTGAGTTACCTATCCCAGGGGAGGACAAAGGGAGACAAAGGCATCAAGAGAGCAGCAGCAGCCAGGCGCGGTGGCTCACGCCTATAATCCCAGCACTTTGGGAGGCCAAGGCGGGCGGATCAGGAGGTCAGGAGATTGAGACCATCCATGGCTAACATGGTGAAACTCCACCTCTACTAAAAAATGCAAAACATTAGCCAGGCATGGTGGTGAGCGCCTGTAGTCCCAGCTACTGGGGAGAATGGCATGAACCTGGGAGGCGAAGCTTGTAGTGAGAAGAGATCGCACCACTGCACCCCCAACCTGGGTGGCAGAGCAAGACTCCGTTCTCAAAAAAAAAAAAAAAAAAAACAGAGAGAGCAGCTGGGCAGTGACCGAACATGGCTGCCAGGCCAGGGGAAAGTAGCTCATGGGTCCTGACTGAACCCTCTGTGGGGCTGGTAAGCCCTTTCTAGTCCAGAGATGCTTTAGGGAGGAGGAGGTGAGTGGCAGAAAGAAAATCATACAAGAAATTTATTAATGTTCTTTACACAATATAGATGGGGAAAATGCACAAGGAGGTAATTGTGGAGCCATGTTTCTAAGTAAGATGACACTCACTTAATTTGTACAACCAAAATACAGTGTGTTTTTCTATAATGACATGTTATTTATAGCCTAGTACTGTTTTACAGTAGCTGACTGAGAAAGTGACAAACATCTCTGTATATATAGAACTTAACTTAAAAAACATGTTTAAATAAGGTAATTTGCCCAAAGCTTCTCCACTGAATTTTAATTCCACAATATTTATTATACTGTATCAACAAAATGACACCAGATAAAAAAGACCACTAAGCTCAAAAACATCTATTTGGTATCTGTATCTTCGAAACTGTTTTCCAGTCAGTATTTACCAACACAGTTAAAAACCAGCATATTTA
Source organism: Piliocolobus tephrosceles (assembly GCF_002776525.5). Lineage (NCBI taxonomy): Eukaryota > Metazoa > Chordata > Mammalia > Primates > Cercopithecidae > Piliocolobus > Piliocolobus tephrosceles. The sequence goes on along the minus strand of NC_045435.1, from coordinate 83,523,810 downwards.
CGATGCTTCTTTACCAGCCCGCTAGCAACCTGTCTCCATCTACTACTGAGCACCTCCTTTATTCGTGGTACTTCCCGGGGGATGATGGGGAAGCCCAATACAAAGTTCAGTCTTGCCCTAAAGGATTTTACAGTTATGGACAGAATCACTAAGGAAATTTCTGAAATGCAAGGCTTTTCAAAATTAGCTGCCAAAAAACGGAGAGTTAACTGTGAGTCAAAATAGCTGCAAACAGCTTTACCAAAAGAAAGGCATAAACTTCATCTTCAAGGACAGACAGAACCTTGGAAAGGTAGAGGAAACAGTGGAAGGCATTCCCGGCAGGCCAAGCAGCACACAAAGGGTAGCAAGGTGGGCATGAGGCTGGCACCAGCTCAGCAAGGGGCATGGTGGAAAGTATGCTCATGTGTAAGGTGGCAGGAGGGATCAGTCTGCTGGCATAGATAACAAGGCCACACAAAAGAGTGCACATAAAACATAAAAGTTCTATAGTACACAAACGGCACCAAACCAGAAAGACTTGAGGAGTGCTATATCTTACAGCTGCCAGGTGACATATACTCAATTAAAGAGCAGTTAGGACCAGCGGCTGACCAGCAGGAAGGTGTTGGACTAGTCCAGAGATCAAATGCTGTGGGCTTAAAGCAGACAAGTGGCCATCAGAATGGTGTCCAAGGACTGAGCCTAAGAGACATTTCAAAGTAGGAAATGACAGAAAAATCAAAGATGACTCCAAATTCTACCATGTGAAAAGGAAAATAAATACTGGTGTCACTGATAATACTGGGATAGTAGTTAAGAAGAACTGAGGTTTGGGAGTGGGGGAAGTGTAAAAGACTGGTGTGTTCATCATGACTAGTGAACTCTGGGGTAATGAGAGTGGCCACCCAGGTGAAGAAGTCCTGGAATCAGCGGCAAACCAGGCTGTTGTCAGATGACAGAGTATAAGAAAGGTTGGATTGTAGGTTTACAAATCAACTGGCATGCTGCAGGTAGCTACTAATCAGAAAATCTCACAGAGAAATGAACAGAGAATGAAGGAGAGACCACAAAAAAACAGAGAAAGGAACTAACACTTTTTAAGCATCTATGTGCCAGCCACTGCATGAGCCACTTTGTATAAAGTAGAGAAAAAATTGAGAGGTAGGAAACCTAGAAAGCTTCCTCTCACAAAGAGGAGTGCACCAATGACAAAGCCAAACATGAAAGGAAATTCAAGAGAATAAAGATGGAGAAAAGAAAGGACATTGGCCTTTCCACTGCAAAGGTCACGGGCACCATCTGGGAGAGATTTCCAGCTGTGTAGTGGAAGCCGAGGCTATGATGTGGGTGGCTGAGAAGGACAGATATAAACTGAAGGCAGTGAATAAGAAGTAGGCATTTAAGTAGTTGGGCAGCAAATGGACAAGATTCAGTGGCTGCTAAAAAGGACATAAGTGCCTTGCAGTGAGTGCTCTTAACCCTTTACTTATTTTAGTAATAGGAAAACACCGACCAACAAACCCAAAAGTCAAAGGTTAGGGCCTACATATCATATGATTCAAGGTAATGCAATTACGGGAAAATGGAAGACACACTTTAGTTTTTGCAGGCTCAATTTCCATCACCAGCAAATCCAGTTCAACTATAAATATAACAAATTAACATATACTGATTGGAGCATATTCACCTGCTTTACAGTTGAAAAGCTAACATCTCTCAAAACTCAATGCTAAAGAGACTAATAACAAAAATACAAAAAAAAAGCCATAAAAAAGTATAAATATTTCGTATTACCTTTCCCAAATCGTAAAACATATTTTGAGGCCGGGAGCAGTGGCTCACACCTGTAATCCCAGCACTTTGGGAGGCCGAGGCGGGCGGATCACAAGGTCAGGAGATCGAGACCATCCTGGCTAACAGGGTGAAACCCCATCTCTACTAAAAACTTCAAAAAATTAGCCGGGCGCGGTGGTGGGCGCCTGTAGTCCCAGCTACCGAGGAGGCTGAGGCAGGAGAATGGCGTGAACCCGGAAGGCAGAGCTTGCAGTGAGCTGAGATCACGCCACTGCACTCCAGCCTGGGCGATAGAGTGAAACTCCATCTCAAAAAAAAAAAAAAAAAAAAACACCGTATTTTGAAAAATAAAGCATCTAAAAGATCAATCACAATCATCTGAAAATCTGCATTAGGAATTGTGGAGCTACTGGATTTGATTATAATGTTGGCAAAAACACTTGCTGCTTCAATGGAAAATATTTTCATCAACATTTCCAGTGATGAGCCCTAAGTAGAGACAGTACAATTCATTCATGAAACTTGTTAAGTTACAAATTTATGCACTAATTTGTACTCAAAATGGTAAGGGTAATCATTCTTTAATCTTTCACCTAATGAGTACACTCTTCTAAGTGGACAATAGGGAACAGGTAAACTTAGAATTGGCAAAACAGGCCGGGCGCGGTGGCTCAAGCCTGTAATCCCAGCACTTTGGGAGGCAGAGACGGGTGGATCACGAGGTCAGGAGATCGAGACCATCCTGGCTAACACGGTGAAACCCCGTCTCTATTAAAAAAATACAAAAAACTAGCCGGGTGAGGTGGCGGGCGCCTGTAGTCCCAGCTACTCGGGAGGCTGAGGCAGGAGAATGGCATAAACCCGGGAGGCGGAGCTTGCAGTGAACTGAGATCCGGCCACTACACTCCAGCCTGGGCGACAGAGCGAGACTCTGTCTCAAAATAAAAAAGAAAAAAAAAGAATTGGCAAAACAATATTACATCTTGAGTATAACTCTTAGTGGTGTTGCATGGCTAAGTTGTTCAAAACAGACCAGAGGTGAGTTTTCTGCTAAATTCACTTTTCTATCCACTGCTAGCTGGAATCAACTTTTTTCACATTCTAGAAAATGATTATATTACTATATTTGCTCTTGCCAAAATGCTCTTACCATTTTTTTACTATAGATAATAATCAACTAATAGTAAATTTACTTCAAGAAGGAACACAGTTTATTTATAAAGAATCTTTTTTTTTTTTTTTGAGACAGAGTCTCACTCTGTCACCCAGGCTGGAGTGCAATGGCGCCATCTGGGCTCACTGCAACCTCCGCCTCCTGGGTTCAAGTGATGTTCCTGCCTCAGCGTCCCAAGTAGCTAGGATTACAGGTGCCCACTACCACACCAAGCTAATGTTTGTATTTTTAGTAGAGACGGGGTTTCACCATGTTGGTCAGGCTGGTCTCAATCTCCTTATCTCAGGTGATCCGCCCACCTCAGCCTCCCAAAGTGCTGGGATTACAGGTGTGAGCCACTGCTCCCGGCCAAGAATCATTTTATTTAAATAAACTGCCTTGCAGTTAGGAAGGAAGACAGTTGACACTTAAGTGCTCACTGTAGTAGGCACCATGTGATGTGATACCTCTTTCATCCCACCACCATTTGAAATATTCCCATTTTAAAGGTCAGGAAATAGAGACTCGAAGAAGTTATTTAACTTGTCCGATATCACACAACTAGTAAATGACAGTCAAATCCATAACTAAGTTCTTTTGCCAACATACCAAGCTGCCTGCCATTCAAAAATAAAATCTTTACACGTAAGGCTTTTTCCAAAATGGATTTCCTCATCTTCTATCATTTCTTCTTAGGCATTTCGCTGAATGTCCTAAAGCCTCAATTCAGGAAAGAACTGAGACCACTTCTTAGAAAGTTTTTAGGCCAGGCGCAGCAGCTAATGCCTGTAATGCCAGCACTTTGGGAGGCTGAGGCAGGAGAATCGCTTGAGCCCAGGAGGTCAAGTTTGCAGTGAGCCATGATCACACCACTGCACTCTAGCCTGGGTGACAGAGTGAGAGACCCTGTATTACAAAAAAAAATAAGTTTTTAGAACCACCACCCAATGAATCAACTGACAAGAAACATATCTGAGAGTTTTTACTGATAACGGATCTTCGTAAAAAGTTCTGGAGACCAACAGTGTATCTAGTCTACCTTATAAACTGTACAGCGATTTTTACAATATTCTTTATTTTCGCAACACAAAATCAGGTGTCACAGTCCCTGACAAGGGTGAGTCCTAGGCTCTCTTGGGACTAGACTCTAAAGGACAGGCCCTCAGTGTGTGATGGAGTGAGTGAACGAATAAAGACACAGCCAGCAAAAATGTTAATATAGCAGAAAGAAATTATGAATCTGGAGGACCCCCAGAATGAAAGCATAAAGCAACCTCCCTCAACAAATGTCGTTTTAAAAGCCAGAATCATGTTTGAGTTATATAAAAAGCAATAGGGCCGGGAGCAGTGGCTCACGCCTGTAATCCCAGCACTTTGGGGGGCTGAGGCAGGCAGATCGCTTGAGCCCAGGAATGGAAGGCCAGCCTGGGCAACATGGTGAAACCTCGTCTCTACAAAACTTAGCTGGGCATGGTGGTGTATGCCTGTAGTCACAGCTACTGAGGAGGCTGAGTGGAAGGATCACTTGAACCCAGGAGGCAGAGGTTGCAGTGAGCCAAGATCATGCCACTGCACTCCAGCCTGGGTGACAGGTGAGAGAGACCCTGTTCCAAGAAAAAAAACAAAAAAACAAAAAACCTCACTGTATTTTAATTTGCAATACCCCAATTAAAGCTACAAGAATGGTTACCATAAAAAAGAAAAAGAGAGAGAATAACAAGTGCTGTCAAGGATGTTGAGAAACCAGAATGTAAAATGGTATAGGCAATTTGAAAAAACAGTTTGGCAGTTCTTCAAAAAGTTAAACATAAGAGTTACCATAGACCCAGCAATTCCACTCCTAGGTATATACCCAAGAGAAATGAAGACAAATGTCCACACAAAAACTTGTATAGCAATGTTCACAGCAGCATTACTGACAATAGCCAAAATGTACAAACAACCCAAATGTTCATCAACTGATGAGTAGATAAATAAGATGTGACATAGCCATACAGTAGGCTATTATCTGGTAGTAAAAACAAATGAAATACTGATACACACTACAATACAGATGAACTTCAAAAACTTTATGCTAAATTAATGCCAGGCCCAAAAGACCACAAATTATATGATATCATTAACACAAAACGTCCACCATAGGCAAATCTAGAGAGAAGGCAAGTAAATTAGTGGTTGCCTTAGGCTGAAGAAGCCGGGAAAAGGCATAACTGCTAATGGGTACAAGGTTTCTTTTCTGGAATAATGAAAATGTTCTAAAATTAGATTATCATGATGGTTACAGTACCCTGTAAATATACTGAAAATCAATGAATTGTATACATTAGGTAGGTGATTCTCCTCTTATTTTTTAAATAAAACTATTTTAAAAATAAGAAAAAGCTTACAATTGTTTGCTTCTCATTTTTCTTCTTCATACAGCACGGCATGCATGCCGTAGTGAAGACTTATTTCATCAATAACAATATACTATGGTTTTTCCTTGATTTAGAATACTGTCTTTCTAACACCCTACTTCTAGCAGTAAAAGAAAATAAAGTTGGGAATTTCTAACATTTAGAAAATAGTCATTAATAAATTAAAGGACAAAGTTAAAAAAAAAAAATGAGAACCTTAAGCTCACACCTCTAACTCCAAAGCAGGAGGAATTTGCTTGGTCCAGCTCAGCACACCAGACACTACTACACCCTCTGAGCTCTAATAACACTTAGCATCAGAGCCTTGATCATGGATCGCAGTGTGAACCTCCAGGGATTGCCTCAAGCCAAAGACATGTCAATCTAGCTGAGGTCAGGGTGAACATATATTCAACTTTCAAAGCATATAATATCAATGTCCAACCTTCCCAATGTAGTATCAACGCACATATCACAAGCGTGAATAACAGCTCCAGTGGCTCTACGTACTCAGTGATAGTGGGTTTTTAAAATTCCTGCAAATCTAGTGAGTGTGTGACATATCCCTGTGTTTTAATTTGCATCCCCCAATTAAAGTGAGACTGAATGCCTTTTCTTATGCTTACTGACCACTGGATTCCCTCTTTTGAGAAGTGCCTTCTCAAGTCATTTTCCTACTAGGCTGTCTTCCTTATTTATAGATTTGAAGGAACGCTTCACATATTCTGACAGTTCTATATGATTATTCTCCCACTCTGTGGCTCATTTTTTCACTCTCTTTATGGCATCTGTTGATAATGGTTTTAATTTTAATGTAGTCATATTTATCAACCCTTTCCTTTATAGTTAGTGCTTTCTGTCTCTTGTTTTAAGAAATTCTTCCCCATTCTGAAGCCACAAAGATCTTCTCTTATAGTTTTGCCTTTCACATTGGAAATTTCTATTTTGATTCATATTGGAAAGATCCAATTTCTTTTTATTTTTCCCATCTGTAAAACTGATTATTGTTAACTAGATTTGTCTCCAGTGTCTAGACATATAATCACTAAGAAAAATAGAAACGAATGAGATCCTCCTTTTGTTGAGGACCTACTATGCTACTATGCTGAGTACTTTATATACAGTATACAAATATACGGTAATTCTGCTAAATACATTATTACTAGTACCATCTTACAGAAAATGAAACTAAGGCTAAGAAACACGCCCAAGCTGTTAGAAGATAAAGATGGGATCCATGTCTGTCTAATCTAGTGCCCATAATGTTTCTGCACACCATACTACTTTAAGAATGTGATCTCTGAATAAAAGGAAATATTTTCATTTTGAGGATGTTAGAGTCACTTTACTCTCCAGGTCCACTAATATACTGACACTTATTTTTATTTGGCAGTTCTTTTATTAATTCACTCAACAGGTATTTCTTGAGTTCCTATTATCTGCCAGGTACTGTTCCAGGCTCCAGTGATGAAGTAGTGAGCAAAACAAAATCTCCACCCTCTTGGGGGTTTATAATCTAATCAGATCAGAAGTGTAGTCTCCCATGTTTATTCTACATTAAGTCCTACACAGTTAATAAAGGAAACCTTCCACCGACAGCAGAGTGACAGGACTGCAACATGAAGCACTCTCATGGAGCAAGAAGGAACTTAAAGAGCAACTTGGAGAAATACCAGTATTCCTATGAAAGAACCTCAAGAAATAAAGCATCTCATGCCTCTTCCCTTCTCCTGCAGCTTATACCTTCACTCTTCAAAAAAAGCAATATAATTATCTTAACAAAATAAGCATGGCTTCTTGTAAACATCTATATACACCTTGTACTATTTCTAAATTCTTTTCCTTCTCTATTTAAAAAAGATGGTTTTCAGTGTGTGACACGTAATAATAAACTGCTTTTTCATTAATACCAGCTGGAAGTCTATGGATACTTAGAAAATTGAAGAATGGGCTGGGTGTGGTGGCTCACACCTGTAATCCCAGCACTTTGGGAGGTGAAGGTGGGTGGATCTCGAGGTCAGGAGATTGAGACCATCCTGGCTAATATGGTGAAACCCCGTCTCTACTAAAAATACAAAAATTACCTGGGTGTGGTGGCACGGGCTTGTAGTCCCAGCTACTCAGGAGGCTGAGGCAGGAGAATCGCTTGAACCCAGGGAGGTGGAGGTTGCAGTGAGCCTAGATTGTGCCACTGCACTCCAGCCTGGGCGACAGAGTGAGACTCCGTCTCAAAAACAAAAAAAAAAAAAAAGAAAAGAAAATTGAAGAATGCAAGAACCAGGCAAGAAAAAGAGTTAGTTCTGCAGTACAATATGAAGGCTAAGAACTTCCTTTATCTTCCCACCACCTGCCTGGATCTGTTTTCATCCTTCAGAGAAAGGAAAATCCCTTCCCTGAAGCTCTAGACCCCACCCCGTTTCCCTATTTACTCTGTAACCTAGAACCTTCAGTTAAACCTCATGTTCTACACCTGTATCTACCATAACAGTCCCATAAGATCAATACACAAACAGGCTCTCATGTTCCTATCTCAATAGTAAAAGAAAACCCCTTTGTGCCCTCCACGCACTTTGCCATTTCTCTGCTTCTTCCTCACAGCAAGCTGTCTCATCTCAGAGCCTTGCCCTCATACGGCATTTCTTCATTTCCTCCCCAATCTGGCTACAGCCTCACCTAACTCACTGGTACTGCTCTTGTCCGGGTCACCAATGACCTTCCAGTTGCTAAATCCAATGTTTTTCTCTCTTATTGTACCAGACCCTCCATTCTACACAGTAAACTGCCACTTCTCAGGGAATTTTCTTCTCTCAGGTACTGTGACACTACTTTCCTGGTTGTCTTTCTTTCTCTTCAGCCAACCTTTTTTTTTTTTTCCTCTTTGGTCAATCCTGTCTCCTTTGCTGCCTCCTCCAGAATCACAAGCTCTAAAGCTTGGAATTCCTTGGGGTTTGGTGCTGAGTTCTCTTCTTTTTTCCCCATCCACACTGGAATTCTCTTCCCAGGTGATGTCATGCAAATTCATGGGTAAAAATATTATCAATACTCACACCTGTAATCCCAACACTTTGGAAGGCTGAGGAAAAGGATTGCTTGAGCCCAGGAGCTCGAGACCAGTCTGGACAACATAGTGAGACTTCGTTTCTACAAAAAAAATTTTTTTTAATTAACTGGATGTGGTGGCCTGTATCTGTAGTCCCAGCTACTGGGGAGGCTGAGGTGGAAGGATCATGTGAGTCCAGGAGGTCAAGAGGGCTGCAGTGAGTTATGACTATCACTGCACTCCAGCCTGGGCAAAACAGCAAGACTATGTCTCAAAAAACAAATAAAAAAAGCACATGCACGTGCACGTGTGTGTGTGAAATCAATGATTAGGAGGACTGTCACTGGTATGTGTGTGGGTGTGTGTATGTGTGTATGTGAAATCAATGATTAGGACTCACTCACTGAGTTTCAGACTCACATATCCAACTACTCATTTGGAATTTCCATTTTAATGTTACATGGGCAACCAAACCTTTTTGCTTCTCAACTCAACTCTCCCCAGGTTTCCCCATCTCAATATTACAGGACCGACATAGTCAAAAACTTAGAAACCACTGTGGATGGCTTCCTCTTCCTCACCCTGTCCATGAGCAAGTCCTATTGAGTCTAGCCACCATACATTTTGAAATCAAACACTTCTCTCCATTTTTCACTGTCATCATCCTAGTCCATGCCACTTAGACTATTGCAGCGACCTCCAAACTGTCTCCCTTTCCACATTTGGAAGTCCATTCTCCACAGAGCATACAGGCATTTTTTAAAACACAAAGCAAATCATGACACAATCCTACTTAAAGCCTTCCAGTAACTGCCTAAATAGTAAAATCAAAACTCCTTACTGGGAATACGAGGCCCTGCAAGATCTGGTGTCCCCACTTACCACTTCGGCTTCTTTCCATTCATACTCCCTCCATGGGTTCCTAGTTCAACACAGACTCCAATCTCAGGGCCTCTGCAGGTGCTCTCCCCATCACCCAGCCTTCTCTACACAACTGCTTCTTGCCTTTCACAGCTTAGTCTAAAACAAGTACGTAATGATTTTTTTTTTTCTTGCCGTAGCCAGTGAGTACCAAGAAAAAACAGTAGGCCAGGTGTGATGTAATCCCAGCACTTTGGGAGGACAAGGGCAGGTGGATCACCTAAGGTCAGGAGTTCAAGATCAGTCTGGCCAACATGGTGAAACCCCATCTCTACTAAAAATACAAAATTGGCCCGGCGTGGTGGTGCACACCTGTAATCCCAGCTACTCGGGAGGCTGAGGCAGGAGAATCGCTTGAACCTGAGAGGCAGAGGTTGCAGTGAGCCAAGATGGCGCCACTGCACTCCTGCTTGGGCGACGGAATGAGACTCCATCTCAAAACAAACAAACAAAGAAAAAACAAAAAAGAAAAAGAAAAAAAGGAAAAAAGAGATTTTTCACTCTACTGAACACATCCCCATCTTATTTTCTAACATATCAGTCAGATTTCCTGCCTAGTATTTATCAAAATTACTAGATTTTACTTATTTCCTTACTGGTTTATTATCTCCCTACCTTCCTGCAATACAAGCTTTTGCCTTTTTGGGGTAGTATATTAAAGCCAATACATGTTTGTAGAATGAATGGCAGAAAGAACAAGGTGAGGATGGAAGGAGGAGGGAAAAGGGGAAACCAAGAACAGACAACACATTTCCAATCTATACCCAGGATTCCACCCAGAGTTTTGTAATACAGGCTTTTCCATACTAAGTAAAAGCAGAGGCCGGGCGTAGTGGTTCACTCCTGTAATCCCAGCACTTTCGAAGGCTGAGGCGGGCGGGTCACCTGAGGTGAGGAGTTTGAGACCAGCCTGGCCAGCTGGGCATGGTGGTGCGTGCCTGTAATCCTAGCTACATGAGAGGCCAAGGCAGGAGAATCGCTTGAACCCAGGAGGCAGAGGCTGCAGTGAGCTGAGATTGCGCCACTGCACTCCAGCCTGGGCAACAAGAGTGAGACTCTGTCTCAAAAAAAGAAAAAAGAAACAAAGTAGAGGTCCCCTATTGGCTACATCGAGCCTAACAGTAATATAAAACAATATATAATAAACGTAATCTATTCGTAAAGGACATCTCTAACAACAATCTTTTTTACACTCAGTCCATTTCTAACAAAAGATCAAATTCAGTTATCACTTCTCTACAACTAGTCTTGAGAGTAACTAGTGTGTACCTAAATTTGCTGAAGTAAATCTGGAGACAATTTTGCTTAAAACCTAATGTCAAGGAAAGGAAAAGGTAATACAAAACTCACGTGCTTTATGCCTACCCTCATTAGAAAATGTCTCTAGGAAAGCAAAATATTAAAGCTGGGTGATGTGTAAATTGGGGATATATTATATTATCTCTACTTCTGTGTTATGTTTAAATTTTTCTATAATAAAGAGTTAAAAAAATAAAAGTAAATGCCTCTATGAAGTCAAGACAGCAAGTATCTGTGGGTCACAGACACACTCCTGGCTCAAGTGCACTCTGTTGCCATTTGGAGATTTAATTAAATCAGTTGATGGTTGCTAACAGTGTCTTCATAAGTCTTATGACCTAAGGCCTTCATCAGGGCCTTTTTGGGAGAATCAGAGGATACAAGAAAGCAGGACTCCCCTTTCGCCTGCTCTGTGTCACAGCCTTCCAGCCCCAGCACCACCAGCTCAGCCCCTTTGTATGGGAGTTTCCAATAACCACAGCTCAAAACAGCAACCACAGGGAGAAATAAAATCATTTACAAGGGGAAAAGAGAAAAAGCACGCAGAAGGGGAAAATATTAATACATTATTTTTGCTTAAATTCAAACCAACCATTTTCCCCTAGAATTCTGATGAGGTAATATTTCTTCTAAAGTAGTACTTCAAATTCAGGAAGGGATTCATAGAAGACTAAATGCAAAAACAGCAGAGGCCAGCCACCCCACCCAATAAAGTTTCTTCTCTCAAAGATTCCTCACCGCACTCTAGGATTCGTCTATGGCATTAAATAAAAAGTGGTTAACAGGTGAAAATTAAGGCCTCACTAGGTGAAACAAAAAACAGAAGAATCTAAGCTATTCTAGCAGGTGTTTTTTTCTACTGTAGAAACGGCCTAATTGGACTGGGTGTAGGGGCTCACACCTGTAATCCCAGTGCTTTGGGAGGCCGAGGTGGGCATATCACCTGAGCTCAGGAGTTGGAGACCAAACTGGGCAACATGGTGAAACCCCATCTCTAGTAAAAACACAAAATTAGCTGAACATGGTGGCACGCGCCTGTAGTCCCAGCTACTCGGGAGGCTGAGGCAGGAGAATTGCCTGAGCCCAGGAGGTAGATGCTGCAGTCAGTCATGATCACACCGCTGCACTCCAGCCTGTGCGACAGGGTGAGTTGCTGTCTCAAAAAAAAAGACAAACATAAGATGCTGTTTCTATGAACAACAAACAAATAAATAAATAAGCCAGAATGAAGAAGCAAAATACACTATAGATACACAGTAGAATATTATTCAGTCTTTAAAATGAAGGCGATTCTGACACGTTACAATGTGGATGAACCTTGATATTAAGCTAAGTGAAATTAGCCAGTCAGTCACAAAAAGACAAATACATGACTCCACTTATATGAGGTACTTAAAGTAGTCAATTTCATAGAACTGAAAAACAGAATGCTGGTTACCAGGGCAAGGTGGAGCAGGGAATGGGAAGTTATTACTTAACGGGTATGGAGTTTTAGTTTTACAAGATGAAAAGAGTAATGGAGACGGACTGTGGTAACGGTTGCACAACACTATGAACATAGTCATACCACTGAACTGTACACTGTACTGTAGTTAAGACGGTAAGTTTTATGAATGCATTTAATACCACTAAACTATGTATTTAAAAATGGTTAAGATGCTAAATTTTATTTTGCCACAATGAAAAAATTTTAAAAAATAAAATGTTGTCACCCCTAATAAATAGCTTATTAATAACTTCATGTCAAAAATCATGTAGTTACCAACCAAGTATGTTTAGATTTTGGTGTCCTTGTTCATAAAGTGAGAACATGAAAAAAAGAGGAGCAACCCGACCTTTAAATGACAGCAGAGCCCTGAGTAACAGATGACTCTAATTAGATCAGGAGAGGTCAATGTGATCCTTTAGGTGACAGAGATCTAATCTGGGACACAGTTGGGCCTAAACACAGATTTACTGAACTCAAGGAAATGAGTACTTAATCACACAAAGAGATCAGGGCCACAGTGAAGATATGTTTCCTGTCTTGTTCCATTTCTAGAGGCTGAGTTCAGTTTTGTGGTTCAACACATGGATATGACTAGGCTAAACTGGGATTTAATTCTTAGCTTTCTTACATTTCAGTCATGGTCTAAGATCTCACTCTGTGTTATTATTTGGTGGCACAATCCACACTACTCAGTTTAATTTGTTCTACATCTAAATTTATCTCCATACATGAATTAAATAAATACCATCTGTGCTGGATAGTGTATGCTGGTACTTAGTCCCACATCTACCCTTCCAGACTCTCCCTGCATCATCAGGCCTGAAATCTACATTTCCAAACCCCCCTGTCAGCTGTGCTCCCATTAGGCTCCAGCAGCAGCACTGGCAGGAGTACAGGTTCCTGCTTGGCTGCAGCGAACTACAGCAGCATCAGTGAGAAATGGGGGTTTGTGGGCTCTGGTTTGTAGGTACCTTCTCCCTTTTGTTCTTTCAGCCCTTCCTTTTGTAAACAATCCCTAGAGTTATATCCCTCTTGAATGAAACACCTGGAGTGCTTTGCTGACTAGACACTCACTAATAGCCCACCAAATTCAAAACTTACATAACTCATGGGCCAGGGTGGGGAGCTATGCTATGAAATATTCATTCATCCATTCATTCAACAAATTTTTAGTGAGCAACTACTATGGACCAGATGCTGTTGTAGGTACTGGAGATATAGTAGGAGACAACACAGACAAAAATCCTTGTCCTCAAGGAGCTTATATTCTAGTGAAGGAGAGGCAATACTTAGGACAAGTAAATCAAACACATAGTGTGTAACACAAGTGTTAAAACGAAAAAAAATTAAGCAGGGGCAGGGATATGAAATGTTGGAGAAGGGTTGAAATTTTAGATACACAGGTCACCGAGGTGATTTTGGGGGAAGGGAATCCAAAGAGGAAAGGGAGCTAGTTACGTAACTGTAGGAAGAGCATTCCAGGCAAGGGAAAATATGTACAACAGTCCTAAGGAAGAAGCCTCCTTGGCATGTTCCTATGTGGAACAGAACAGGCAATGGGGAGGATATCTGAGAGATGGGAAGGGTCAGCCATGAGCGCCTTGTTGGCTATGATAAAGGCTTTAGCCACTGCAGTAAATTCTGAGCAGAGTAACATCATCTGACTTACTTGTTAACAGGGTCGTTGTGTGTCAACAACAGACTAAAAGGGGCAAAGGTAGAAGTAACAGGGAAAACAGCAAAGAGGGTCCCAAAATAATCCAAGTCAAACTGAATGATCGCTGGTACCAATGTGCTGGCACTACTCAGAGGATGCTAAGCAAATTCTGAATATATTTTGAACTCCTATCTGGGACTTTAAAAGTCAGGGGCCGGTCCAACAATCTCGCTGGAAATCACACAATAGAAACTTCGATGGGACTCCTACAAGGTGTAAGAATATAACCAATATTATAGAATTATTTAATTATATTTGTCTAAAGCCATTATACTGTTTATGTTTTGATATTTAGCCAAATATAAGAATATAAAGGCTTGGGGCCGGGCGCAGTGGCTCAAGCCTGTAATCCCAGCACTTTGGGAGGCCAAGACGGGCAGATAACGAGGTCAGGAGATTGAGACCATCGTGGCTAACACGGTGAAACCCCGTCTCTACTAAAAAATACAAAAAACTAGCTGGGCGAGGTGGCAGGCGCCTGTAGTCCCAGCTACTCAGGAGGCTGAAGCAGGAGAATGGCATAAACCCGGGAGGCGGAGCTTGCAGTGAGCTGAGATCCGGCCACTGCACTCCAGCCTGGGCGACAGAGCGAGACTCCGTTTCAAAAAAAAAAAAAAAAGGAATATAAAGGCTTTAGCCATTATATATAAGAATATAAAGTATACAATGACTTTAGCCAAAAATAAATAACTGCAAATTAACATTCTCCAAGTTATTATAGGAGAAAACTAATGTATAACATGCCAGAGTTATAAAATTTTTAATAAATTTATATAAGTATTATAGAAACAGTATAGAAATATATAAGTACCTATAAATCCAGCTTTTATTAGACGGTCAAATTAGAGAAAAAATATGACCCTCTTAACTGTATTTCCATGAGGATAATTATCAAAATGTATATTTTCTAGAGAGCCAATGAAGAAAGAAATTTAGAACTAGAAAAAATCTGGGAGCCCCATTCCCTTCGTTTTTGGACTAAAGTAATAAAGCCCAGACATAAATGAAGCCTGGTCATTCTTCAAGCATCAAAACATATTTCAGGCTGGGTGCAGTGGCTTATGCCTGTATCCTAACACTTTGGGAGGCTGAGGTGGAGGGATCACTTGAATTCAGGAGTTTGAGACCAGCCTGGACAATGTTGGGAGACTTTGACTCTACAAAAAACTTAAAAATTTTAAAAATTAGCCAGGCATGGTGGCACACACTTACGGTCCCAGCTTTTGGGAAGCTGAGGTGGGAGGTCACTTGGGCCCAGGAGGTAGATGATTCAGTAAGCCATGATAGCGCCACTGCACTCCAGCCTGGGTGACAGAGTGAACCCTGTCTTTAAAAAAAAAAAAAAAAAAAAATCAATACTGTGATGGAAATATTTCTAGAACATATTTTTTCTTCCCTATCTTCTCAAAACAGAGACTCCTAAACACACTTCATCTTTGCCTTGGTAACTCTGGTCTCTCTAAAGAGCAACTATACCCAGCCCAGGTATGATGCTGGACTTTGCTAACTGCTGCCTTCACTATGCAGCCCTAACAATCTCTACTCATCTTGTTCCCAGCTGATGGTGTCTGATCTATATGGAAGGTTGGAAAACAGTTAAGAACCATACATCAGTTTTGGTGCAGGAGCTTTATAGCAATTATTGTCAGCACCTGAAAACTGATTTTGCTTGCTCTCAGTGTTGGGCTGTGTTTTGAAGAGATAATACTGCGTACAAATGGATGGATAAGTGATGAAAGCACATTGCTTTAGAAAAAGTTCTACCCCCACATGCAACTGATCACCTTACAGAAAGTGTAGTGTTAAATTATTAAAAGCAAAATTATCTGAAAAAATATTAACACCATAAACATCACCACATGAAAACGCAAACTGCCACAGTAATGCTTATGTCTCAAGTAACAGCTTACAAGTATCAACAGTAAAGCAATAAGCTATAATAAAAAGGTACTTCATCTCTTCAAAACCTGCTATCCCACCAAAATTCTCCAGTAGTTAACATGAACTAAATTTTTGGTCCCTTTCCTAGCATTCTACCAAAATCAGTTTAATTTTTAAAATAATAAAACTATTTTATTGTACTAGAAAGGAAAGATTCTAAAAACATGCAAAACCGTAAGTCAAGACAGTAAATGACTCACACATAACCACTCAGTGAGGATAGTAAGTCTCCCTTAGCAATTAAAGAGCAAACAGAGGAAGTCAACAGAGAATACAAAGTAAAAAGGCTGAGGCCCTTTAAGGATATGCTGGAATTCCTGCCAAGCTGCATGTCATGGCCACAAGTTAACAGAGTTTACCCTCCCTCCCTGTGCCCCCATAGCTGCTCATTGCAGTTACAGGTGGGTCCCACGGTTGCCTACAGTCCTAGATGTAACAGCCCAGAGATCTGTGTGGTTGGTTCTCAGCTGCTTCTACTACTCTCAAAAAGGAAGAGTTGGCAAGAACCTCGCCAAAATTAAATAATAGTTTTAGAAGGAGGCAGCGCTAAAGATAAAGGCTTGAGAAGGGATTTTTTTCTTCCTTTAGAGACAGGGTCTTGCTCTTTCCCCGGAGAGGCTAGAGTACAATGGTGCAATCACGGCTTATTGCAGCCTCGACCTCCTGGGTTCAAGCAATCCCCTTCAGCCTCCCAAGTAGCTAAGACTACACAATCGTGCCACCACACCTGGCTAATTTTTAAATTTTTTGTAGAGATGGGGACTCGCTAGGTTGCCCAGGCTGGTCTCAAACTCTTGGTCTCAAGTGATCCTCCTGCCTTGGCCTCCCAAAGTGCTAGGATTATAGGCGTGACCCACCATGCCCAACAGGGAAGGGAATTCAAAAGAAAATTTCAGGGTTATTTTCTTATTTTACACTAGATGTTTCCTCTATTAAGACCTGAAATTTTTACCTTATTAGAAATTCTTACAGTAATAATACAACATATATTCACAAATCACTAACTCCCTGCCCTTTACTCCCACAAAAATCCTTTCTCAAAACAAAACTCTACGAATGTTAGCCCATTCCCACACTCCCATCAAAATACCTTCCGTAGTAGATGCTTTACACCTTTTTGACAACACTTAAACACAAGTTCTGTATCATTTCCTGTCCTGGTACTATAAGCTCAGGGAACCTACTCAATTTTGCATTCCCTAAACCCCTGGCACCACTGCTTCATGTCACAGCTATATAGTGTCTGCTAAATGAATTACTATGGTATCAGATCATGGCACCTCCAATTCACTAATGAGAAAATTTAACTTTTTAACACAGCAATAACATTTCTACCTCCAGGAATACTGTCATTTTCACAGGAGAAGAAAATTCAGTGATTCAGTGCCTGCCATCTGCCCCAGAGGTCAGCTATTTCTGACAAGTCCTAGTATGCACATGAGCCAATCAGGCTGCAGCTGTCTTTTTTAACAGGCATGGATGGAAGAATGAGAAAGGTCACTAAAGCAGAGTCCTTGTGTAAATTCTGGATGGAAGAATGAGAAAGGTCACTAAAGCAGAGGCCTTGTGTAAATTCATTAGGCATCATCCATAGGAAATTTGCTTCCTCTTCAGTCCTCTTAAAATCCTGTGAAGTTAAAACATGCCTTTAAGTCATTGTTTCTTCCCCCTGTTCTTTAACCCATTTATGCTGGAGGTTGCAAATTTGTGTGAATAATCACACCTTGGTGATGACCTTGAGCACTAGGATATAAATAACTCCCACAAGCTTAGCGTTCCAGTAATGGAACACTAGGCATAAATGGGTTAAACTTTGGATAGTCCAACTTGCCAGGGTACCCCATTGTTTACAAAGCCTTTCACAGTACAAAAAACTTGATTAACCCTAATAGCCTGCTGACGTCTACGGTTATTTCTAAAAATTTTCTCAGACCACTTTTTTTGAGACCCTTGCTCTGTCATCCAGGATGGAGTACAGTGGCTCAAACACGGCTCACTTGTAGCTAGATTCAAGCGATCTTCCTGCCTCAACTACCTGAGTAGCTGAGATAACAGGTGCACACCACCACACTCCACTAATTTTTGTATTTTTTGTAGAGACAGGGTTTTGTCACGTTGCCCAGGCTGGTCTCGAACTCCTGGGCTCAAGCAATCCACCTGCCTTGGCCCAAAATGCTGGGATTACAGGCATGAGCCACCACGCCTGGCTTTCAGACCACTTCTTGAAGGCACCTTAGTTCCATAAAACCTGTGTTTTGACATCCAGTGTGATACTGTTTCTTTGCCACAAATTCAACTTTACAAGTCACATCCCTTTGTCTGCCTTCATGGGTCAAAACTATTTACTAACTAGGCATGGTGGCACATGCCTGTACCAGTAGTCCCAGCTACTCGGGAGGCTGAGATGGGAAGACAGCTTGAGTCCAGGAGCAGAAGGCTGTAATGTGCTATCATGATCATACCTGTGAATGGCTACTGCATTCCAGTCTGGGTGACACAGCAAGACCCCATCTTAAAAAAAAAATTACCTGCTAGAACACAAAACAAATGGCAGAAAGAAGGCCATAGCAGAGCAAACACACAACTCAGAAATGCCCAGTCTAGCACTCAGTGGCTGGAAACGCTTGCAGGGAAGTGCACAAGTGCTCTCAAAGGGGACCTGCCTGCTTGTCACTGGCTCGGTGTGTACACCCTCTGAGCAAGTCATAAGAGTCATGGGCTAGGCCAGGTACAGTATCTCACGCCTGTAATCCCAGCACTTTGGGAGGCCAAGATAGGCGGATTACGAGGTCAGAAGATCGAGACCATCCTGGTTAACATGGTGAAACCTCGTCTCTACTAAAAATACAAGAAAATCAGCCGGGTGTGGTGGCGGGCGCCTGTAGTCCCAGATACTCAGGAGGTTGAGGCAGGAGAATGGCGTGAACCCGGGAGGCAGAGCTTGCAGTGAGCCGAGATCGCGCCACTGCACTCCAGTCTGGGAGACAGAGCAAGACTCTGTTTAAAAAAAAGAAAAAAACAAAGAGTCATGGGCTAGAAATGTACTACCATGGGGGGGGAAAAATGAATAGACTACACCATGAATTGTCGCACTTTTTAGGAAGACATTTTACAGAAAATGGCAGTATGCAGAGCATTATTGAAGGAGTATAAATATATGCTCTGAGGGGTATTCTGAAGTTCTTTTAATGAAGAATAATAACTAAGAGCTTGGACTACAAAGGCATATATAACACTGTAAGATTCAACTACAGAATGCCTCAAGATTCCAAACTCAGTTTCTTTAGACATTCTGCACCAGAACAGGAGCATCATGTTTAAAATTCCTTACCAAGTAGCCCAGGTAAAAACCAACTTTTTAAAACTTAGCTGTATTTCTGCCAATGTACAAAAGAATACCACCCAAATCCAGAAATTGATAGAATTTGTTAATCCTTGCTGCTGCAATTTTCTCAAAACAAAAATACAAAAGCAACTATCTGAAGTCATAACAAGCAGCACACATTCAGGCCCTAGGCTTCAAAAGCATTATCAATACCTCAGTAGTCTGAAGACAACTTCAGATGCTTTAGTCTCCCAAGACTCAGTCGGGGATTCTGCCTATGCCATCCTTCCACAACATGGGGTGGGTGGAGGGTGGGGAGAATGGGAGTGGTAGAAGGCCTCTCCATGACTCTCTACCTCCAAATCCTCTTATTCCACTGCACCCTGCTTCTCTACCTTCTGCATCTTGGGGGCAGGCAGGCTGGAGAACAGTCTACCCCCACAAATATACTAACTTACAAAAAACAAACCACTTTAAGTATTACAAATACTAACAGAAAAAAGCACTTTTAAGTATTAGAAAACCTTTCTTAATCCAAGCAAACTCAATTATCATTAGTCTATGGTACTGTTTGTAGCAGCAAAAAACTTAAAATAACCCAAAATATACACAAATATGGAAACAACTAAATAAATTAAGGTGCATCCATGCAATGAACTACTAGGCAACCATTAAAAAAATGCAGCAGATCTATGTGTACTTGGATATATCCAAGGTATTTTCAGTGAAAAGAGCAAAGTGCAAAGCAATGTCTAAAATATACCACCCACTTGAGTTTTTTTAATGTGGATGGAGAAATATACGCTTTATACACATAGAATGTTTCCGTAAAAATACAAAAGAAACTGGGAATAACAGTGGCCTACGGAAGGGACTGAGGAACTAGGGGCTTCAGTAAAAAGGAATACACTCTTTTTTGATATTCAAAAAAAACTTTACTATGTACATGTATCCCTGTTTAAAATGTTTTAAAGGCGTACTTAAGTCTGTGATTATGATTTAAAAAAATAAAGCAACAGAAGAAAAAGTAACTCCTATTAAAAGTGATGTCGGCCAGGCGCGGTGGCTCAAGCCTGTAATCTCAGCACTTTGGGAGGCCCAGACGGGTGGATCACGAAGTCAGGAGATCGAGACCAAGCTGGCCAACACGGTGAAATCCCGTCTCTACTAAAAAATACAAAAAAACTAGCCGGACGAGGTGGCGGGCACCTGTAGTCCCAGCTACTCGGGAGGCTGAGGCAGGAAAATGGCGTAAACCTGGGAGGCGGAGCTTGCAGTGAGCTGAGATCCGGCCACTGCACTCCAGCCTGGGCGACAGAGCGAGACTCCGTCGCAAAAAAAAAAAAGTGATCTCATTTTTCTTTTTTTTTTTTATGGTAGATTTTTTTTTATTGTAGTAAAAAACATAACATAAAATTTCCCATTTCACCCTTTGTAAGTATAAGTTGTGATCTCATTTTTCTTAACTATTTCTAAAGTCTTTGTGGCACAATTTGAATTCAGTAAAACGGGAGAGTGGAGGGATTGGGAGTTTGGCGAGGTTCCTTCCACCCTCCTCCTTTAAAATTACAGTAACTTTCAACTGGCCATAATGCTAAAAAAAAAAAAAACTACTTGCTTCTCCAACAAAAATATTTGGCTCCACTGTAACCAACATTTAAAAGATACAAATACATTAGCAAGTCTGTGACTAAAGTTCAATTACATTTTATATGCTAATATGAAATGCTAATCATATTTTTATGAGTCAACAGTTTTACATAAGATTATTTTGTTTCTAAACCAACAAAGAACTTTAGAATTAGTGAAGCATCCAAATTACCTAAAGTCACTCCACTCAGGCATCAGTTCAGTAAAACACTAAAGGGTTTTCCCCCATAGCTTCAAAATTCCCAATCATTCTCCATTTCAAGCACGATGGGGGGCAGGGACAAGGGAGACAGGAGGCAAAGCCTAAGCCTGTCCAACCCTCTTCCAACTCTGTAGATGGCTCCTCCTGGTTTCAGGGATCCCGGTTCCTCACACAGATAACGCCATCATCAGCATTCCTACATTAAGTGCACTGATTGCATTAACAACAGTGGGAAGCGAGTGGCTCCACCGGCTTGGATTCTGAAGCTCAACCTGCGGCCCATGCACCTGCGAATAACAACAGGCTCTCTCATCAGTCACACAGGGCAAAGGAAGTGGAGCTGCCCCACCCCACACCCACACAGAACCAGACTGCTGATTGCCTCTTTGTAACTACTGCCACAAAAAGTAAAGCAAGTGCCCTGCAATTGGATTTTTACTAATGGAAATGTATTTGTCGAGAATCCAAAGATGCTCAGTTATCTTGGAAAAAAGTTATAAAATAACATGATCTTCAAAAATGAAGATGAGGAAAGGAATTTTGCCAACTTAAAACATTCATCAAAATAGATACTTAAAGCAGCAAAATATGACAAAATACTAGTTTCTGATTTTTAAAAAACCTGAACATTCAGAACTAAAACTATAACACTATTAAAAAAAAAGTGTCCAAGAATAGGAAAAAAATATTTCTTAATAATGTATAAATTGGTTATTTATTCACACCTCCATTTACATACACGTATTTGCCAGGTGCTCAGTACCAGGATGCCATGGTGATTAAAATACAGACACAGTCCCTACCTTCAGAGCTTACAATAGTAAATGAACACAAGGAATAACACATTGGTATGTAGTTTCTCTCTCCCACAAGGGACAATTAGGAAAAACATCCTGGGAGTAGGTTCACAGATTTTAATATTCTCTACAGAGTGGCTTTAAAGCATTTTATGATAAATTACAATTAAAATATTAAAACGAGCTAAAAATAAAATATTTCATATAGTGAAAAGTGTCACTAAGAAAATCAAACAACGGTGAGAAAAAAGTGCCTCTGGAATGGAGGTAAGGATATCCAGGAAAGCCTTCACTGAGCTGAACCCTCCATGATTAAAAGGAATTAAATGTACCAAACTTGATGTGCAGCCAGCTGGACACAATGGTTCATGCCTGTAATCCCAGCACTTTCAGAGCCCAAGGTGAGTGGAATGTTTGAGCTCAGGGGTTCAAGACCAGCCTGGACAACATGGCGAAAACCCATCTCTACTAAAAATACAAAAAGTAGCTGAGCATGGTGGTGCATGCCTATAGTCACAGCTACTTGGGAGGCTGATGTGGGAGGACCTCTTGAACCCAGGAGGCGGAGGCTGCAGTGAGCCGTGATCACACCACTGCACTCCAGCCTGGGTGACAGAGCGAGACCCTGTTACCAAAAAAAAGAAAAACAAATTGATATCCTTGGGATGGACAGAAGACCCATGTGGGAAAGCAAGTAGAAAAGTGGTAGAAGTGGGCAGGGAACAAGAAACAAAGAGTATTGTAGGCCACACAAGGAGTTTGGATTTTATTCTAATTACTACGGAAAGCCACTGGCAGGCTCTAAGCCTGGAAATGACAAGATGAGATCTCATTAAACATAACCATTTCTTGTTTAGAACATAATACATTTTCAAATAGAAATAACATTATAAGTGGATATGTTGCGGTATTGCTTCCATGCCTTTATTCAGCTATAATTTATTTAGTGTCTCCTCTGTGCTAGGTTGTGTGCGAGGTACTAACTAGGAATAAAATAGCATCTCTGACCTTGAGCTCACAGTTTAGAGCTCAAGATGAGAAACACTGAACAAATAATCGCAATTGTAATATTTTTAAGAGAGGAATATGTGGAACGCTGTGAGTGCCCAGAGCAAAGGGTGGTCAATGCAACCTGAGGGAGTCCAGAAGGGAAGGCTTCACAGAAGCCCTGGGCCTTAAAGGACAAACAGGGATTGCTTTAGCAAAGCATTCCCCTACACCCAAGCCCCTGACAGAATACAAGAAAACTTGAGGCCTACCAAAGACTCTGCCTTTTGAAGTATTTATGGGCCAGGTGCAAGAGCTCATGTCTGTAATCCCAGTGCTTTGGGAAGCTGAGGTAGGAGGATCATTTGAGGCCAGGAGTTCGAGACCAGCCTGGGCAACAGAGCAAGACCCTGCCTCTACAAAATTTTTGAATAAAATTTGTGTTTTTTTGAGGCGGAGTCTAGCTCTGTCGCCCAGGCTGGAGTGCAGTGGCATGATCTCGGCTCACTGCAGCCTCCACCTCCCAGGTTCCAGCAATTCTCCTGCCTCAGCCTCCAAAGCAGCTGGG
Organism: Piliocolobus tephrosceles; assembly: GCF_002776525.5. Classification (NCBI taxonomy): domain Eukaryota; kingdom Metazoa; phylum Chordata; class Mammalia; order Primates; family Cercopithecidae; genus Piliocolobus; species Piliocolobus tephrosceles. The sequence continues at coordinate 83,500,549 of NC_045435.1, read as the reverse complement.
ATTACAGGCACATGCCACCACACCCAGCTAATTTTTGTATTTTTAGTAGAGACGGGGTTTCACCATGTTGGCCAGGCTGGTCTCAAATGCCTGACAAGTGATTCACCCACCTCAGCACCTGGCCCCCAATTTTTTTAATACCAAGTTTTTTTGCAGCCATTTTTATCCCCCTCAACTACAAGCTTTTATCAAAATTCTGACACAGAGATTTTGAAAACATTCCAAATACTCTCCACTTAGATTCAAAATTTTTAAGTTTCCTGATTTTCTTTATCTTTCTATATACACAAAGATTTACACACACACACACATTTTGTGAGCCATTTGAAAATGCTGAGGATATCATACCTCACCCTCTAAACTCTTCAGCTTGCATCTCCCAAGAATAAGCACATTCTCCTTTATGTATAAATAACTACAATGCCATTATCACACCTAAAAAAAAAAAAAAATTGGCCAGGCGCAGTGGCTCATGCCCGTAATCCCAGCACTTTGAGAGGCCAAGGCAGACGGGTCACCCGAGGTCGGGAGTTCAAGACCAGCCTGACCAACATGGAGAAACCCTGTCTCTACTAAAAACACAAAAAATTAGCGAGGCGTGGTGGTGCATACCTGTAATCCCAGCTACTTGGAAGACTAAGGCAGGAGAATCGCTGGAACTCGGGAGGCAGAGGTTGCGGTGAGCCGAGATGGCGCCATTGCACTCCAGCCTAGGCAACAAGAGCAAAACTCCGTCTCAAAAAAAAAAAAAAACAAAATCAACAATTCCTTAATATCATCTATTATCAGGTACCTCTTTTTTTTTAGTACAAAGGACTTTGCCAAAAATTTTATTGAAGGAATATGTTTTAATAAACTGGTTAGATTTATTACCTGCATTGCATTTTGACATTTTTAAAATGTAATAATACTTTATAAAATTTAAGTTAAGGAATCTTTCCTTGGCAAGATTCATCACTGCCACGGGCATGGTGGCTCATGCCTGTAATCCCAACACTGCGGGAGGCCCAGGTGGGCAGATCACTTGAGGTCAGGAGTTCGAGACCAACCTGGCCAACATGGTGAAATCCTGTCTCTATTAAAAATACAAACATTAGCCGGGTGTGGTGGTGTGTGCCTGTCTATAATCCCAGCCACTAGGGAGGCTGAGGCAGGAGAATCACTTGAACCAGGAGGCGGAAGTTGCAGTGAGCCAAGATCGCACCACTATACTCCAGCCTGGGTGACAGAGTCTATTTCAATAATTAATTAATTACAAACAAATTTAAAAACTAAAAATTAAAAACATATTAAAAGAAAAACTGTGGACCAGGCGTAGTCGCTCATGCCTACAAACCCAGCACTTTGGGAGGCTGAGGCGGTTGTTTCACTTGAGGTCAGGAGTTCGAGACCAGCCTGGCCAACATGGTGAAACCTTGTCGCTACTAAAAATACAAAAATGAGCTGGGCATTGTGGTGGGCGCCTGTAATCCCAGCTACTTGGGAGGCTGAGGCAGGAAAATCGCTTGAACCCAGGAGGCAGAGGCTGCAGTGAGCCAAGATCGAGCCACTGTATTCCAGTCTGGGCGACAGAGTGAGACTCCGTCTCAAAATAATAATAATGATAATAATTTTGGTAATCACATATACCAAAAAGTGTGACGGCAGTCCATGCGAGACTGACATTTTGGGAGCACTGCCTTAGCAGAAGAACACCCTAAGCAGATGGAACACGGCAGGAAATGATTTACAGGAGAGTGGGTTGGTGAGGCTGTGGAGACCATGAGAGAAGGGGATAAGCTGGACAAATGGACTGGGCCTGAGCGCTTCAAGGATTCCGCATGCCTTCCTGAGGAGTTTGGACTTTACCCGGCCAATTGTGGGATTTTATGTGACTAAAATCAAGTTTGTTTAGAAAGCTCTACTTGGCCTCAGTGTAGCTGGATGGATGGGAGAGGTGGGGAAGGTAGGGAGACTATTTGGAAGCAACAGAACAAGGTTTGTATTTTTCACTGCAAATATGTAAGATTTTAGTTTTATGGGTTGTATAAGTCTACTGTATTGATAAATGAACAAAACAAAAACAGTAAAACTAAACAAAGTTTATCTTGAAAATGTTCATGTTGGTAGAAATGTAGCTTCCAAGAGTCAGCAGAGACTTAAGTAAATTTTTTTTTTTTTAAATGGAGTCTCACTCTGTTGCCCAGGCTGGAGTGCAGTGGCACCATCTCGTCTCACTGAAACCCCAGTCTCCCAGGTTCAAGTGATTCTCCTGCCTCAGCCTCCCCAGTAGCTGGGATTACAGGCACGTGCCACCACGCCCAGCTAATTTTTTTATTAAAACTGATGAGGTTTCACCACGTTGGCCAGACTGGTCTCAAATTCCTGGCCTCAAGTGATCCGCTCACCTCAGCCTGCCAAAATACTGGGATTACAGGCGTGAGCAACCACGTCCAGCCAGAGATGTAAGTAAATTTCGAAAGGAGCCCTTCAGCACTTTTGACAGTCTCAGCATTTGATGAAGCTAACTCTTTTTAATACCTAGTTTCACTTTCCAAGGTGTCTTTCCTTTTACCTGGCAAGATTCATCACTGGCACTAGTTTTACATTTATCAGTCACAATCAAAATTTAAATTTCCAAAGGAAAAAAGTGGGATACAGAAGAGATAAATGGTTTAAAACATACAGCATGCCCTCAAAGCAGTGCCAACAGCACTCTGGGGAGCTCCATTTATGCAGAATCCATGGGAAGGCTGCCCCAAGAGCCAGTCGCCAGTCCTGCCTGGGAGGAGAGGGAAGCAGAGAACGTCCAGCTATCCAGTCGTAGGACAGGATGCTGGCCCTTCACCCCACTCCACTAGCAGAACTCTCATTGTATTTTACTTATTGGGCTTCCTAGAAAGATTTCATTAGAACAAGGGGTTCCACAACTTTGAAAACCAAGGAGTCAGAACTGTACATTCTAACTCCAAGGTTGGTAATTCAAGAATAAGACCTCAGGTTCCACAGGAAAGCTGCCAGTGGACAAAACAAACACCATCGCTGAGGAGCAATGTGAAGAAAGAGACCTGAGCCAACAGGCCTACTAGGGGACTGGCGCATTTGGGATAGAAGGAGAAATTATATTTTGGATCCGTGGATTCTGAGGTGCCAGTGTGGCACCCAACTTGGAAGCCCAATGGGCAGGGATATAGGGGTCTTAGAGGAGCACAGGAACTAGACAAACTCTAAATGTGGACAACTTCATTGAGAGAGATGTAAACAGAAAGAAGGGAAGGTCTTAAAAGGTTACAAAAGGCAAAGAGAAAGGTCTGCCTCAAAACAGAGCTGTCTGGAGAACCTGAATTCTCCTCCAAGGTAGTTATACCCAGGAGCAGAGAGAGGAACTGGCTGGAAGGCTGCAGGTGGCCTATGGGGCCACATTAGGGAAAGAGGGAAAGAACAAAGTAGATTGGCTAGGGAGCAGCTCAAAGATTAGGCAGTGGGTCCAGGCCTGAAGGGGCTGGAACTCTGGGAGAAAATGAAGGTCACAATGAGATAAAAGAAGAGGCACAGGGAGAACAGAGAAGCTTCTCAAGTAGGCTGTAGAGAAAGAATACCATACCAGAACCCAACATTTCACCAGCAGACTATTCCGGAAAGCACTCCTGTCACACAAAGTCAACGGAAAGCCAAAAACAGGAGTAAAAGTCAATGGCTAGGAGAGGAGCTAGGCTGAGGGCAGTTGTGTCTTACTGTCCTGGCTGGCTGCAGGAATCATGCAGCCCTCCTCAAGCACTTGCTGCAGAAAAGGAAGATTCTCCCTAGAAGGGGAGGCCAGAAGAGCCCACCCAGCCCTCTGCTTCTCTTGTCATAGCCATTCCTGAGAATGGAGCCTGGCAACAAAGAAAGTCATTTGAAGCTCTTCTCTGTTGATTAAGGAGCCCAATTGAATACTTACAGGAAAACTGGGTACAGATAATGCCTAGGAGAAGATCTAAGCCTGTTTCTCAATTTGCATACGGTGTTATTCATATTAACAATAAGGAAAACTATGTATGTTTTAAGTGCAACTGTAACTTGATTGAGGACTGGAAAGCCAACATTAAAAGAGAAATACAATTAAAATAATAAATATTAATTACATTAAGAGGTCAAGGGATTCAGATGTTTTAATACCATCATAAACACCTATAACAACAATAATACACCCAAAGTTTCTCAAATTTTTATCTTTAGCTAGACCACCCAACCCTGCTCATTTTCCTCAATGATAAAAATGAAAATCAGGCTGGGCATAGTGCCTCATGCCTGTAATCCCAGCACTTTGGGAAGTTGAGGCTAGAGAATCACTTGAGGCCAGGAGTTTGAGACTAGCTTGGACAACACTGAGAGACCTCATCTCTACAAAAAATGTTTTAAAGGCCCGATGCAGTGGCTCACGCCTGTAATCTCGGCACTTTAGGAGGCCAAGGCGGGCAGATCGCCTGAGTTCAAGGGTTCAAGACCAGCGTGGCCAACATGATGAAACCCTGTCTCTACTAAAAATATTAAAAAGTAGCCAGGCGTGGTGGCAGGCACCTGTAATCCCAGCTGCTCGGGAGGCTGAGGCAGGAGAATCACTTGAACCCAGGAGGCGGAGGTGGCCGAGATCGCACCAGTGCATTCCAGCCTGGGCAACAAGAGCAAAACTTCGTCTCAAAAAAAAAAAAAAACGTTTTAGGCTGGGCGTGGTGGCTCAAGCCTGTAATCCCAGCACTTTGGGAGGCCGAGTTGCGTGGATCACAAGGTCAGGAGTTCAAGACCAGCCTGGCCAATACGGTGAAACCCCGTCTCTACTAAAAATACAAAAATTAGCCGGGAGTGGTGGCGGACGCCTGTAGTCCCAGCTACTCGGGAGGCTGAGGCAGGAGAATCGCTTGAACCCGGGAGGTGGAGGTTGTAGCGAGCTGAGATCGGGCCACTGCATTCCAGCCTGGGCGACAGAGTGAGACCGGCCTCAAAAAAAAAAAAAAGTTTTAAAAAATTAGCCAGGTGCTGTGACATGTACCTAGTCCTAGCTACTCAGGAGGCTGAGGCAGGAGAAGTGCTTGAGCCCAGGCACTCCAGCTTAGACAACTGTCTCCTCCCCCGTATCTCCTGCCCTAACCATTGACTTTTACTACTATGGCTCTATGCCCTATTAGACAACATCATGCCAAAGAAACTGATACTTTCAGAAAAGCCTTACTAATGCTAGGAAACAAGTAACCATTCTTAAGAATCGAATAGTAAAATAAGGCACAATAAAAATCAGGCTTCATGACATTCATTGTCAATTCTTCAATGGTTTCCAGAAAGTCAAAAACATCCTTGCCACAAAGAGAGGAGAGTAAATTAAGAGATGGCCTTCCCCCAGTAACAAACAGTATAGAAAACTCATCCCACATTTACTACATTAATACAGCCATTACAAATAATAATGGAAGAAAATAATAAAAGGAAAATACAACTCTTTAACCATTTTGAAAGTACATAACTGCTCAACTCTCTATAATCCTTAACTGTCAAACCTGCTTTCTCTCCAACCAGGGTAGAACATCTATATTTCGCAAATACAGAATTAAAGTGATATAATAAATCTAAAATACAAAGCATTAATTAGGCAGTATCATTATTATGTTAAGTCATTAAGCCTCTTTAAACACCTACTAGTTTTCTATCAATACAGAAACAAGAGTGAAATATGGCAAAACCTCAACTAACCAGAACAGGGGGGACTGAGTCACTGAATATGCCTTTCAGATAGGTGAAGGCTTATTTATAACTCTGAACACACAAACTTTTATGGTTAACTGTTCTGGATGACATGCTTTGACTCAGGCCAACATCACGAATGTCAGTGATCACACAGTAAAATGGCATCCTGAGATCCACAAGGCCTTACTCCTTACTCAATGAGACCCCAGACTCCAACAACCTTTGTTTTTATACTTTCCCTGTCTTCCACCCTGCTGTCACAATCTGCTCTGTCTCTTTTGTTCTAATAAGCAAGTGTGCCCAAACAGTATCTAAGGAAAAGGTACCTGGTTCTCTCGGCTCTGCTGGGCACATACGGAGTTCTTCCAAGGGATGTAAACAAATCCTAGTAAACAGTATTCTGTGACCTGACCTCCACTTTACCTGCTATGGAAGTTTTTCAAATAATTTACTTCCTCCAAAAAATTTCTGACACATGCTACAACATGGATGAACCTTAAAGACATTATGTTAAGTGAACTAAGGCAATCACAAAAGGATAAATACTCTATGATTCCACTCAGATGAGGTACCTAGAATAGTCAAAATCATAAAGACAGAAAGTAGAACAGTGGCTGTCTAGGGTGGGAGGAGGGAAGGTGGGGAATCACTGTTTCATGGGTACAGAGTTCCAATCTGGGAAGATAAAAAAGTTCTAGAGATGGATGGTGGTAATGGTTACACAACAATGTGAATGTACTTAATGCCACTGAACTGCACATTTAAAAATGGTCAAAATGGTAAAGTTCATGCTATATGTATGTATCTTACCACAACCATGTTTGCTGTTTCTTTTTGTCTTTTTTTTTTTTTTTTTTTGAGACAGAGTCTCTCTCTGTTACCCAGGCTGGAGTGCAGTGGCGTGATCTCAGCTCACAGCAACCCCCACCTCCAGGGTTCAAGCAATTCTCCTGCCTCAGCTTCCCAAGTAGCTGGGACTACAGATGTCCACCACCACGTCTGGCTAATTTTTGTATAAATTTTATTTAATTTGATTTCATTTTAAGTTCCAGGATACATGTACAGGATGCACAGGTTTGTTACATATAAACAATTTTTAATAATAAAAATTTACATCCTCATTATATATCACTATGTTCAAGACAGGCAGTATGCTAAGTGCATTGGTGTGATCACCTTCTAACCACCCCAAGAGGGTTATTTTATGTCACAAGTCAAAATGAGCCCAAAAGGTATCTTAAAATTACAATTCAAAATTACCATATGCTATTTTTAACACAGAAAATTTTAAAGGAACTGATCCTTAAGAAAGAACACTAGAAAAAACTGAGAGACAGGAAAGCACTCTAGTCTGGGGAGCAAATTAATGTGAAAAGAAGTGAAGAACCAGTGGCAACCCATGGCAGCCTCACCACTGAGCAAATATTCCATAGTAGCCACCTCAAATGCTTTTTAAAAAACTCTTCAGGGCACAAAAAATAATAATTTGGAATTCAAATCTGAGTAGTTGTTGGTTAACACTTTAAATTGAGTATCAGCAAGAAAAACTCCTAGGCATTTTAGTAATTGCTAAATTTCTCATCCCAGCACATGTTGTCATTCCAAATGTGTGACTGCCCCACACTTTCAACTGCCAACAAACCACCTTCCATCTCTCATCTAAGATCCTCTCCAAATACCATCTCAGACAGAACCCAACTTTCCCAGATAAACAGATACTGACACTTAACAACGCTATCTGCCCCACATCAGTTTAATAATTAACCTTTCTCTAGACCAAGCAAAAACATCAGAAAAGAACCAATGCACCAGACCAGTATGCCAGTTAAAAAACAAACAAACAAAAAAGACCCAATGCACACAGCACTGTGCATCATGTTAGAAATATCACCTTATAGCTTCTCTCTCCATAGTGACATGCTTGGCTCACTGAAGTTAATCAACTGCTCAAACCACAGAGTTCAACAGGGACTTAACTCATCATTTAATACACAATATACAGACTACTTTTTTGTTTTTATTTATTTTTTTGAGACAGGGTCTCGCTATGTCACCAGGCTGAAGGGATGTGATCACAGCCCACTGCAACCTCCGTCTCCCTGGCTCAAGGCTGCCTCAACCTCCCGAGTAGCTGAGACTACAGGCACGCACCAAGACACCTAATTTTTTTTTTTTTTTGTAGAGACAGAGCTTTCCTACATTGTCCAGGCTGGTATTAAACTACTGGACTCAAAAGATCTGCCTGCCTTGGTCTCCCAAAGTGCTGGGATTACAGGTGTAAGTCACTGTGCCCAGCCTATTTTTTGTTTTTAAATAAATTTCTTGAGTGATAAGTCTAAAGAGAGCTAAATAAGGTAAAAACATCCTCGAATAAAAGAAAGAATAATTACATACACATTTTCAGGTGTCTCTGAGTTAGAGGAAAAGGTTTACAATCAAATCATTAAAACTTATGCATGGCCGGGCGCGGTGGCTCAAGCCTGTAATCCCAGCACTTTGGGACGCCGAGACGGGTGGGTCATGAGGTCAGGAGATCCAGACCATCCTGGCTAACACGGTAAAATCCCCGTCTCTACTAAAAAATATAAAAAACTAGCCGGGCGAGGTGGCAGGCGCCTGTAGTCCCAGCTACTCGGGAGGCTGAGGCAGGAGAATGGTGTAAACCCAGGAGGCGGAGCTTGCAGTGAGCTGAGATCCGGCCACTGCACTCCAGCCTGGGCGACAGAGTGAGACTCCATCTCAAAAAAAAAAAACTTATGCAGTGAAGTCATGTAATTTTTCTGTTAATAACGTGTCGTTGTTCTTATCCTTCCTCCCCCTTTTGAAAAGTTTAAACATGAATCTGCAACAACCTGACCACATTCTTTCTATTTTAAATCATTTTCAACCAGGCGCTGTGGCTCACGCCTGTAATCCCAGCACTTTGGGAGGCCAAGGAGGGTGGATCACCTGAGATTAGGAGTTCAAGACTAGCCTGACCAACATGGTGAAACCCCATCTTTACTAAAAATAGCAAAATTAGCCGGGCAAGGTGGCACATGCCCATAATCCCAGCTACTTGGGAGGCTGAGGCAGGATAATTGCTTGAACCTGGGAGGCAGAGGTTGCGATGAGCCAAGATCGTGCCATTACTCTCCAGCCTGGGCAAAAAGAGTGAAAGTCCGTCTCAAAAAAAAAAAGGCCGGGCGCAGGGTTCACACCTGTATTCCCACCACTTTGGGAGGCCGAGGCAGGTGGATCACGAGGCTAGGAGATGGAGACCAACCTGGCTAACACAGTGAAACCCTGTCTCTACTAAAAAATACAAAAAATTAGCCAGGCATGGTGGCGGACGCCTGTAGTCCTAGCTACTCAGGAGGCTGAGGCAAGAGAATGGCGTGAACCTGGGAGGTGGAGCTTGCAGTGAGCCAAGATCGTGCCACTGCACTACAGCCTGGGTGACAGAGCAAGACTCCGTCTCAAAATAAATAAATAAATAAATAAATTATGTTCCAATGAGGTTAGTATGCCCTGAAGAATGGGAGACTCCTATCAAAATCCCACTCCCCAAACTCTAATGGTTCAAAATCTCCCAGGTAACCAAAATCCCCAGACACTTTTATCCCATTTAATAAACATGTATATACAGAAATATTATTTTCAAATACAAAATACCCCAGTTAGGTAATAAATGCTATATACTAAAAGAAAAATACTCTGCCATAAGGAAGTTGCATCATTTACTCATTACAAGTTCTCTCATTTTCATGTAATTATTCCGAAATATTGGTTATCAGCCAAATAATCCCAGAAAGCAAAATTTCAGAAAATTATAAGAAAAAAATGTAACATTAAAAATATTAAAGATGTAAAATGTCTGTCTAAATAATGGCCTTCTGGTTTTTGGACTGTATCTATTAACTTAATGTGAACATAACATGAAGTCAAACTAAAAAGTCAATGAAGTTTTGCGTAGTTCATCTTTTCTACAGACTTGCTGCCACACCACCATTCCACAGCTAAACCCAGTCTAGTTATCACTGTGAAAGCAAAAGTACACTACAGAAACAGTAAGGTTATGGATAGGCAAATTATATTGTGTTGGTTTGTTTTTTGAGACAGTCTTACTCTGTTACCCAGGCTGGAGTGCAGCAATGCAATCATAGCTCACTGCAACCTCAAACTCCTGGGCTCAAGGGACCCTCCCACCTCAGCCTCCTGAGGAGCTGGGATTATAGGTGCCCGCCACCATGCCTGGCTAATTTTTTTATTTTTTGTAGACACAGGGTCTCCCTTTTCTTTCATCCAGACTGGTCTCGAACTCCTGGTCTCAAGCGATCCTCTTGCCTAGCCTCCCAAAGTGCTGGGATTATAGGCGTGAGACACTGTGCCTAGCCAGCAATCATTTTTCAAAGGAAAAATCTGAGTTTACAACAAAACATAGCAAAAAAAGGAAATTCCCTTTCATCGTGTATTTTGTTTCTCATTGTATATCTCTTTAGTTGCTTCTCTTAAAAATTTAATAGATTTTAAATTAAACAATCTGATCACATAAAAGCCAAGAAATTTAAAAAGAGACACAAAAAGAAACAATGGATCAGTAATAGCTAAGTCATCAATTACTCTCTTGGCTAATGAGGGAATCTTGGGTGGAGTGACCAAATCCAGCTTAGTGGCTGGCTGGTCAGTCAGTTGGTTGGCTAACTTAACACAGAAAGACAGAATTGTTCAGCGAAATCATTTCACCAAAGAAAACCTTTTAACTTTGTGGACTATTCCCCATGGATCCCTACACCACAGGCCTTAGAACATTCCCAACTTTTATCACACGGGTATCTTTGCAGTAAAAACACAAGCCGTTGTTAGTAACTAACAAAATAAGAATTCACTTACAACATCTAACCCATCTCCTTTACCGTAGAAACAAGAAAAGGCACAAGAAGACACTGGTGAAGGAAATGCAAATTGTTGCAGCATTTGCTTCAGTGGAGAATATTTAAAAGTCCACCTTCCTAGACAGAGGGTTAATTTACACAGGTATCTTAGTCACGCTGGGTTTTTTTAATCACACCTGACACAATTTTTAGTTAACCTTTTGTTTTTGCTTTCATTGTTGGACTTTAAATGATTTGATAAACCAGCTGACTATCCTGTATATGTAAGTCAAGATAACTGCTGTCATTGAAAACCTTGTTAAAGCTTACACATTCTTAATTCACTTAACTTTAAAAAACCAATTTTCATTCAATTTCCTCAGCAAATTCTAGGCATTAAGACACTGATTCATCTACTGACACCTTAAGCTCTAACTTGTTGGGAAAATTCATGATTCATTATTCAAATCGATTGTCTACAAATATATAGTACCTATATTCCAAAAACGGGAAGTAATAGATTAATACCATTGTCTGTGAACATAAGGACTCCCAAGAACTACAAATCATAACCTGCAAAGTATTGCCCCCACTGAAAAGTGACCTTCTAAGAAGTCCCTCAGGACAGAATTTTAAGTTATTCTGGGTTACGGAAACCCTAAGAATCATTATAAAAGCAAAGGGTCATGGCTTACACGGCCATAACTCCAAGTTTACATACAAGCTATCCTCAGTTTGTTAGTATTGCCCCTTTAACCCTCAAAAGGGTCCTGTTTTGAGGCAAAACTCATCTGTGGTGACAGAAGTCAGAATCGTGGTTGCCGTGGGGAGGGGGAATGTGTTTACTGAATGGAAAAGATACAGCGCCTGAAAATGTTCCATATCTTGATCCGAGTGTGGTTATCAGGGTGTATACATACATAAAAAGTCACTGAATTGTACCCTTAAGATCTTTCTGTAGGTTATATATACCTCAATAAAAAATACATATAATTTTTAAGCACATTGAAACACATTATTAAAAATCGATTCAAATCATCATAAAAACCATTCTGGATCTAGCTACCAAGATATTTTTTCCAAATAAATTTTAATAAAGACACACACTAAGAGCACTTTTATGTAGAACCTATCAAAATATACACTGTGATTTCTAAGAATCTTTCAGTTACAAAAGCCACTGAATTTTCGAACTGAAAGCACCCTCAAAAATGATCTGTTTAATGTTGCAAATAAGGAAAATCAAAGCTACAACGGGTAAGAAAAGTGCCCAAGATAAGGCGGTTAGTCAATTACAACGGTAATAACAGAACTGTTTCCTGATCTCTGGCCGTTTCTACCAGGCCGTTACTTTCCTGACATCGCAAACAAATCTTAACTCCGAATCTACCTATGGCCTAATTCAACGAATGCCTCAAAACGCTGGTCAACAGGCCTCAAAGTGTACACATAAAGACACACTCATCTTCCTTCATCCTTTCAAGCCAGTTGACAAATTAATGACTATATGTTCAAGCACTTTATCCAGATGCAATAAAATTAAGTATGACATCTTAGA
>NC_045435.1:83481980-83488341 GCF_002776525.5 Piliocolobus tephrosceles | reverse complement strand
ACTAATATGGTGAAACCTCGTCTCTATTAAAAAAAAAAAAAAAAAAAGAAAATTGGAATAATTTTTACTTTATTTTCTGCATTTCTTTATTTTGCAACATGCATTATCTTTTTAGGAATAAAAAGTCATTTTTTGCACTGATGAATATTTGTGAAATATAGAAGAGAATAGAAGTCACCCAAAATCCTTTCTTCTGAGATAAACACCACTGTTGTGATTTTGTTGAGCTTCCCAATCCCTCTTCCTCCTTATCCAGTTGAGATCACAGATGCACTGATGCTTAAGCACAATTAATTTGGTTTCCTGGAATTTTTTAAATTGCCCATGACTGACCAGGAGGTCCCATGGTCCTGTCTTGGGATAAAGGAATCTTCTGGACCTGGAGCCAGAAACTCATAGACCTGAATTCTTGGAATGCTGACTGGCCAAAGAGCACAAATGACAACCATTTTCAAGTCTTGATCAAGCTCCTGTTCACAGCTGGGCACCCTTGCAGGGTGGAGAACCCAGGTCATGTCCTTCAGGAGATGAAATGTTTGGAGAGAGGCACATCATGAGACTGCTGGCCTTTGTGTCCACTGAGTCAGGGACAGACAGTTGGTGCTATAGAAACCCCAGCAGGGAAAGGCAAGACCAGTGTGAGCTGGGGCAGTTGGCAAAGGCTTTCTATAGGAGGTGTGACATCAGCTTAAGCTTCTCAATAACACAGACAAACAGGAAGGATATTCCGGGGCGTGGGAGACACAGCAAACATCCAGAGCCAGTGTGATAGGTGGGGAAACAGAGATGACACAGCACCTGCACTTGGTGGGATGGAAGCCATCCCAGTACTGTGACGCCTCATGGGACCTTGTCTTATCTTCATGGAAGTCTTATAAAGTAGGCAAGGCAGCAGCAGAAATATTATGTAGACATGAAATCAACAGAAATATTAAGGGATTTGTCCAAAGTCACACAGAAAGTGAGTGGCAGGTCTCCTACCTCCAGTCCCCAAATCAGAGTTCCTCCCATCAAACCACACTCTTCGCATAAACTGAATTCTGAGAATGGCCACCAGAACGAACGCATTCCCAGCTCAGTCCAGGCTGAGCTTCTCCTACAGCTTGTGTTTGTTCCCCGCAGAGAGCAGTGATGAAGTCCAGCACCCCAGAGCAACCAGAAAACATCGACGGAGCCTGGGGGCTGGACACCCCCATGGGAACGGCTCACCCGGTAGGCAATAGGCCTTACCATTTTTCTTTTGCCCACTCACTCACTGTTGAGTTTCTCAGTGGGACTGAATCTGCCTGTGTGATGTTCTTCACAGCATTGTTTACGGCAGGATAAAATAGGAAATAGCCTGACAGCAGCAGAATAAAGGATGCTACACCCTGTCCTGGTGACAGCTCTGCTCTTCATCTATCGCTGAACTGAAAAAGAAAGATGCCAAATCATAGAATTAATTCGATCTCGTATATACTTTATAAAAATTCAGACATACAGTTATAATCAAAACTGGAAGGAAAAATACCAAAATGTTAATAGTGGTTATCTCAGGATGGTGGAATTATAAGTGATTTTTATTTTCCCTTTTTTGAACTGTCCTATACTATAAATAATTTACAATGAGCATGTTTTATTTTTTATTTATTTATTTTTTGGAGACAGGGTTTCACTCTTGTTGCCTAGGCTGGAGTGCAATGGCGCGATCTTGGCTCACCATAACCTCCACCTCCCGGGTTCAAGCGATTCTCCTGCCTCAGCCTCCCAAGTAGGAGGCTAGGATTACAGGCATGCGCCACCATGCCTGGCTAATTTTGTATTTTTAGTAAAGATGGGATTTTACCATGTTGCTCAGGCTGGTCTTGAACTCCTGGACTCAAGTGATCTACCCACTTCGGCCTCCCAAAGTTCTGGGATTACAGGGGTAAGCCACCACGCCTGGCAGAGCATGTTTTATTTTTATAACCAGGAAATAATTGTTGCAAAAGAAATAAAAAATTTCATAGGAAGGAAAGACCACTGGGAAAAGGGTCTTTTAATTATTGCCTAGTACAGAACCTGTCACACAGAAAGTGTTTAATAAATGCTGCCCATGAGGCTAGAGCTGAGCCCTGGGTTCTCTTTCTGGATATAAACATGATTAGGAACGCAGGCTTTGGCAACAGACCTAGTAGAGTTGCCACTCACTTGCTGGCTATATGACTTTGGGAAAATAATGTAACTGTTTGAGCCTCAGTGTCCTTATCTGTATAATGGGTGGGGTAGGTACTAATACCTTCTTCATAGGATGTCTGTGAGAAGCAAATGAAGTATTAAATATAAATCACTTAGTACAGTGTTGGTGCATGCGAGTGCCCAATATATACCCACTATTAACCCTGAGCAAGGTCCAGGTCTTCTTAGGTCTTGAGTACTTTCTGAATGTGGTCACCTCTGGAAGTTCTGGGGGCATCAGAGAGGGCAAAGGGAAGGTACTTGTGCTGCCTTGCCTCTTGAAGACCACCCCCCACCTCACCTCCAGCACAAGGACTCTGGTACTTCTTAAGCTTCAAAGCCATGGGAGATGGAAGTGGCCTGGGTCACTGTGTTTGGGAGTGCTGACTAAGGGGTTTGTCTCCATCCAGGTCCTGGGCATGGGGAGCCTGACGTTTTGAAGGATGAGCTTCAGCTCTATGGAGGTAATCAGTTGCCCAGTGGCTTTGGAGAAAACAATTAGACAAAGGAAAAGAGGGCTTTGTTGGGCAGAAACAAAGTCATGAGGGTGATTCATGAGCTGAAAAGTCCCAGCCAAATACAGGAGATGTGGCCAGTTGGGTGGTTATGACATTGGCAGGTGGGGAGGTGGGCATGAGATTGTCTTGAGGAAATCCTGCATTTTCTGGGGTCTTTGTTTGTTTGTTTGTTTTGAGACGGAGTCTCACTCTCGCCCAGGCTGGAGTGCAGTGGTGTGATCTCGGCTCACTGCAACTTCCACCTCCCGAATTCAAGTGATTCTCCTGCCTCAGCCTCCCCAGTAGATGCGACCACAGGTGTGCACCACCACACCCAGCTAATTTTTTGTATTTTTAGTAGAGATGGGGTTTCACTGTGTTGGCCAGGATGGTCTCGATCTCCTGATCTCGTGATCTGCCCACGTCGGCCTCCTGAAGTGCTGGGATTACAGGCGTGAGCCACCGCACCCAGCCAATCCTGCATTTTCGTCTGAACTATAACCTTGACTTATGGGGTGACCATGAACAGTCATCCACTTTTCTGGGCCTCAGCTCCTAAACGAGTAGAATGGGACATGATCAGTAACCCCTCTCTTGGAATACTGGGCTGTTTCAGCACACAAGGAAAAATTAAGGATCTGATCTCCACAATACCCATTTTACAGAATAATTATTTCCAATACCCCGATTACTACAGTGAGGAGGCATAAATAATATGGCACTTTGGTTGGTAGCACTAGGATGCAATAGAACTTGTAGAATGAGAAACAAAAAAAGAACTTGTAGAATGAACTCTTTTGCCAAAGAATATGACAGATGCACACTACTAGATAAGAAAGCTTTAATAGCTGTGTTTAATCCAATATTTCAGAAATCTACATCGTCTCCTAATGCCTGGCAATAACCTAAGTAACACAGTGGAAAACACTTATGTATATGCTAAAGAAAAGATTTCATTTGTTATGTAACAAATACAATCAGTGGTTGACTCTGGGTCATCTGTCTTGTGGGTTTTTGCTTTTGTTTTTTTGTTTTTTGTTTTTTTTTTGCAACACGGTCTCATTCTGTTGTCCAGGCTGCAATGCAGTGGTGTGATCATGACTCACTACAGCCTCAACCTCCTGGGCCCAGGTGATCCTCCCATCTCAATCTCCCAGGTAGCTGGGACTACAGGTGTGTGCCACCACACTCAGCTAATTTTTTGTATTTTTTAGTAGAGACAGAGTTTTGCCATGTTGCCCAGGCTGGTCTGGAACTACTGAGCTCAAGTGATCCTCCCGCCTTGGCCTCCCAAAGTGCTAGAATTACAGGCATCTTTCTTTTCTTTCTTTCTTTTTTTTTTTTTTTGTTACAGAAACAAGTATAATCTGGTTTAGAAAAATGTTTTTAATTACTCAAGTAATTTAAGAAAGTTTTCACTGGGTATAAAATGAGATAAACCTTTATGTTCATATGTATTTTAAAATATTTTTCTCATTAAGTAATTCACATTCACTGTAGAAAATGTAGATACAGTCATGTATTCATGAATTACTTCTTTCCCCCAGACATTGGAGGTGCTTGGTAAATTACATTGCTTGAGTCTCATTTCATGTTGTCCTTGATATGCTCTCTGCGCTCTCCGTATTGGCCCCTCTGGTCACTTTGCAGATGGTGTTCAGTGTGCTGAATGCCTGTTGTCACATGCTAAGTGCCCCTTGTGGTGTTCGTGTCCTGGGGCTGCCCTGAGGGACAGGAAACGTACAGAAGTCGGGGCCTGATGGTAGGAAGATCATACAAGTGCCTGTCTGCCCTTAAGGGAAAGAAGATGACAGGCTGGGAGCAAGGTCACCAGGGAACTAGAACAGGCACCAAGAATCACATGGTGAATGGTGTGGGAAGGACACCCAGGACTGGATTAATGCAGAGGTGGCAGCTCAGCTCTATAGGACTCAACTCACCCTTGGCAGCCCAGACAAGTGGCTCAACAATCAGGGCGGGAGCCAAGGATTGAGGTGTACAAGCCAGCTTGGCTCCCACATGCTCAGAGCCTGGTAGGTCTAGAAGCCAGCAAGATGGCATGAGCTTGGAGTTGCCTGTCTAGTCCAGAGTTCTATGGGTAAAAGGCAGCAGGTGTCATCACCTGCATCTGGATAGCCTGGAGCAGGCATTAATGGGTAGCCCATGTGGGCAGATGCTTTTTATCTGACTCACAGAATGGTTTTTGGGGGGTCAGGGTATGGGTAGGTTTGTTTTTTTTTATTTTTTGGTTTTTTTGAGATGTGGTCTCACTCCTTTGCTCAGGCTGGAGTGCAGTGGTGCCATCTCGGCTCACTACAACCTCCACCTCCTGGGCTCAAGTGATTCTTCTACCTTAGCCTTAGCCTCCTGAGAAGCTGGGACTACATGCATGCACCACCATGCCCAGCTAATTTTTGTATTTTTGGTAGAGACGGGATTTTACCATATTTCCCAGGCTGGTCTTGAACTCCTGGACTCAAGTGATCTATCCACCTTGACCTTCCAAAGTGCTGGGATTACAAGTGTGAACCATCGTGCCCAGCCCACACAGAAACACAGAATGCTTTTTTTTTTTTCTGTATTTTTAGTAGAGATGGGGTTTCACTGTGTTAGCCAGGTTGGTCTCGATCTCCTGACCTCATGATCCACCTGCCTCGGCCTCCCAAAGTTCTGGGATTACAGGTGTGAGTCACTGCACCCGGCCCAGAATGCTTTATTTATTTATTTATGTTGAGACGGAGTCTTGCTCTGTCTCCCAGGCTGGAGTGCAGTGGTGTGATCTTGGCTCACTGCACGCTCCGCCTCCTGGGTTCATGCCATTCTCCTGCCTCATCCTCCCAAGTAACTGGGACTACAGACAGCCGCCACCACACCTGGCTAATTTTTTTGTGTTTTCAGTAGAGACGGGGTTTCACCGTGTTCACCAGGATGGTCTCGATCTCCTGACCTCGTGATCCTCCCGCCTCGGCCTCCCAAAGTGCTGGGATTACAGGCGTGAGCCACTGCACCAGGCCCAGAATGCTTTTTTAAAATTATGATTGTGTGGCCAGGCGCTGTGGCTCATGCCTGTAATCCCAGCACTTTGGGAGGCTGAGGCAGGTGGATCACTTGAGGTTAGGAGTTCAAGACCAGCCTGGCCAACATGGCAAAACCCTGTCTCTACTAAAAATACAAAAATTAACCAGGTGTGGTGGCACCCTTAATCCCAGCTACTCAGGAGCCTGAGGCAGGAGAATTGCTTGAACCCGGGAGGCAGAGGTTGCAGTGAGCTGAGATCATGCCACTGTACTCCAGTCTGGGCGGCAGAGTGAGATTCTGTCTCAAATAAATAAATATTATAAATATGTAATAGATAATTTATACAAATTATATAATATGTAAATATATTTATATATAATAAATTACATAATATATAAATTTATATAAATTATATATATTTCATATATATATATATTATATAATTATGATTGTGAGAGCCAGACACTATGGTTCGCACCTGTAATCCCAGCTACTTGGGAGGCTGAGGCAGGAAGAGTGCTTCAGCCCAAGAGTTTGAGACTGCAGTGAGTCATGATAGTGCCATTGCCCTGCAACCTGGATGACAGAGAGAGAACCTGTCTCTAAATAAATAATTTTTTTTTTTTTTTTTTTTTTTTTTTTTTTTTTTT
>NC_045435.1:83469601-83481880 GCF_002776525.5 Piliocolobus tephrosceles | reverse complement strand
TTTTTTTTTTTTTTTTTTTTTTTTTTGAGGCTGAGTCTCGCTCTGTCGCCTGGGCTGGAGTGCAGTGGCCGGATCGCAGCTCACTGCAAGCTCTGCTTCCCAGGTCCACGCCATTCTCCTGCCTCAGCCTCCTGAGTAGCTGGGACTACAGGCGCCCACCACCTCGCCCGGCTAGTTTTTTGTATTTTTTAGTAGAGACGGGGTTTCACCATGTTAGCCAGGATGGTCTCAATCTCCTGACCTCGTGATCCGCCCGTCTCGGCCTCCCAAAGTGCTGGGATTACAGGCTTGAGCCACCGCGCCCGGCCTTAAATAAATAAATTTTAAAAATAAAATTATGAATGTAAATATATTTCATCAATTCTACACCACATTTTTTTCACGTTTGAATATTTCTGAAATCAGGATGCATCTTAAAAATCACTGGCAAAGTTAGGCATGGTAGTTCATGACTATAATCCCAGCACTTTGGGAGGCCAAGGTGGGAGGATTGCTTGAGCCCAGGAGTTCAAGACCAGGCTGGACAACATAGCAAGACCCTATCTCTATTTTAAAAAATCATTGGCGGCTGGGCGCAGTGGCTCACACCTGTAATCCCAGCACTTTGGGAGGCCGAGGCGGGTGGATCATGAAGTCAGGAGATGGAGACCATCCTGGCTAACACGGTGAAACCCCATCTGTACTAAAAATACAAAAAAATTAGCCGGGCGTCGTGGTGGGCGCCTGCAGTCCCAGCAACTCAGGAGGCTGAGGCAGGAGAATGGTGTGAACCCGGGAGGCGGAGCCTGCAGTGAGCAGAGATCGCGCCACTGCACTCCAGCCTGGGGGACAGAGCGAGACTTCATCTCAAAAAAAAAAAAAAAATCACTAGCAACTTACATTTATAACTGTCAAGGGCTTTTCTTACATGGTAGTACATAAAATAATGTCATGTCTCCCAAGCAATGGAATTTTGATTCAAGAGTTGCCAAACCTTTTTTTTTTTTTTTTTTTTTTTTTGAGACAGAGTCTCACTCTGTCGCCAGGCCGGAGTGCAGTGGTGTGATCTCAGCTCACTGCAACCTCTGCCTCCGGGGTTTGAGCGATTATCCTGCCTCAGCCTCCCAAGTAGCTGGGACTATAGGCGCTCGCTACCATGCCCAGCTAATTTTTGTATTTTTAGTAGAGACAGGGTTTCACCATGTTAGCCAGAATGGTCTCAATCTCTTGACCTCGTGATCCGCCCACCTCAGCCTCCCAAAGTGTTGGGATTACAGGCGTGAGCCGCCGTGCCCGGCCCAAACTTTTTTGTAATTAGGAAGTTTCCCTGAAAACCTGGCTTCTCTGGGGAAATTGACAGCCCCTTTAGTTGGAAAAGGAACCCTCCAGCCGGCTCCATTCCCTACCTGGCACACTCCAGGTAAAGTGGAAAGTCTCCCAGCAGGATCCACCTTCCCTGAAGCATGACTTCTCCCTCCCCAGAGGATCATGGGTATATGATCACTGATTTCCTTTCTGTGCAGATGCTCCAGGAGAGGTGGTACCCTCTGGGGAATCAGGTGAGTGTTCAGTTAGGGGAGAGAGGTTGTTGGTGCTGGTGTTGAGCCAGGTCTAGGCATCACCCCTCCCCTAAGAGAGCCAGCTCCTGTTGAGGTATCTGACTGTGAGAAACAGGAGCCCCAGGTCCACTGAGCCTAGGCTCATCAAGCGGGCTGGGCCAGCTGTGGCATGAAGCAGGGAGCCTGGGGAGCTTGGAAAGCTGTCCCAGCAAGACCCAAGGAGATTACAACCAAACAGCCATCAATAGAAAGGAGGATCTTTGGGGGCTGCAGAATTCCATGGGGACGTTTTTTTAGGTCACCTATAGCCTTCCCCAGGGTGGAGGCACCTGTTACGGCACCCCAAGCAGGGTTGGGCACTAATGTTGAGTTTCTCGTTTCCAGGACTCCGAAGGAGAGGCTCTGACCCAGCAAGTGGTAAATACACAAGCTCAGATAGGAGAGCCAGAGTGGGTGCTGATTCCAGACGATGGGTTGGGACTTCAGACAGCCTGAGAGTGTGGGTTAGTCCCAGCAGGGACTGTTGCCAGCCAATGTCACTATGATTCAGAAGGGGGATCTCCAGTGCAGGGGAAATGGAACGGAAGGCAGACTCAGGCCTGAGGAAGGAGGAGGAAGTCAGTGGGGGTTCCGAGGACAGCACCCCCATCTTCACAGTTTTGCTCGACTGATCCTGCAGTGAGTGCCCTCTGACCCAGGAAGAAGTACTCAGGATATTAATTCTCAATGAGGTAGGGAAGGGAAAATCCCACCTGCCGTCCTGCATCAAAGTTAAACACTCATCTCTCTCTTGTTCCTAAGGAGAAGTGGAGGCCTCTCAGTTAAGAAGACTGAATATAAAGAAAGATGGTAAGGAACTTGGTGTAGCAGACCTGCTTTTTCCTGTCTGGCTGGATTTCTAGGGGTGAAATAGCACAGTAGCAATCATTACCCACCTCTGTCGTATACCCTGCAGTTTACATATTACTCAGCTCAGAATCAACTCAACAGGGTGGGACAATGGTTCCCATTTTGCAGATATGAAAACTGAGGTTCCAGGCTGGGGAGCGGCCTTACAGCTTGTGAGTGGTGTGGCCTGAGCTTGAGCCCTGGTCCTCTGCTCTTTCTGCTATGCACAGTCACTAGGATGGTAAATGCCTTCCAGGCCTTGTGGCCAGGATGGGGAGCTGGAGGTCAGCTGAGCTGAGAGAGTTGTAAGGTTAGATTAGACCAGACTCTGGGAAAGGAGCAGTGAAAATGGGAGTAACCTCCCTGCTCCAGGCCTGGAATCCATGGGGACTTCTAGGAGGAAGGGTAGGGCAAGAGGAAAGTCCATGGCGCTGAGCACAGAGACTTTTTGTAATTAAAAAAAAAAAAAAGGTCAGACATGCTGGCTCACAACTGTAATCCCAATACTTTAGGAGGCCGAGATGAGAGGATTGCTTGAGGCCAGGAGTTCAAGACCAACCTGGGCAACATAGCGAGACCTTGTCTCTACTAAAAATTTAAAAATGTTCTGGGTGTGATGGCATGCACCTGTAGGCCTCGCTACGTGTGAGGCTGAAGCAGGAGAATTGCTTAAGCCTAGGACTTCAAGGTTGCAATGAGCTGTGATCTCACAACTGCACTCCACCCTCGGTGACACAGCAAGACCTTGTCTCCTCTCCCCAAAAAAAGAGAGAAAGCAGCAGATGTTGATTCCCCACCCCTGCCTTCACAGATGAGTTTTTCCATTTTGTCCTCCTGTGTTTTGCCATCGGGGCCTTGCTGGTGTGTTATCACTATTATGCAGGTAGGGGGGTGCCCTGGGGAATGCACAAGGGGAATGGCACGGGGGGGGGGTGCAGGGGGCAGGGGCGTCAAGACCTGGAAGCTGACCATTCCCTCCCTCACTGCCCTTCCAGACTGGTTCATGTCTCTTGGGGTCGGCCTGCTCACCTTTGCCTCCCTGGAAACCGTTGGCATCTACTTTGGACTAGGTAAGCCCCTCCCCAGCATGTACACACACACAGTCTCTTGGAGGGGTAGTGGGTAGAAATATTCAATTTCATACTCATTCAAGTGTGGACCAGAGAGTCACAATGTACACTTAAAAAAAAATTTTCCTTATGCTCATGTTTTCTTCCTGACCACTTTCAAGGTCAATGTAAGGTCACTGGCAAAACCCTGTGGGAAAAATGGGCAGCTCCATACAATGCAACAGCAACAGTTTAAAGTGGCAAACAGGCCGGGCCCAGGGCACATGCCCATGATTCCAGTTACTCAGGAGATTGGGGCAAGAGGATCGCTTGAGCCCAGGAATTTGTTCAGCCTGGGCAACATAGCAAGACTCTGTCTATAAAATAAAAAGATAAAAGTGGCAAACAAAATAGAACTAGCCAGATACTGAAAACAAGTTAGTTAATGGAGTTGGGAACTGAATTTGGCAAGTGAGTTTCCTGCCACTATTCCTGCTGTTCACGGTTGTTGTTTTCAGTAATAATAACTCTAGTACCATTATCTAAGCTTAACCTGCTGCCTGAAATTCCGCCATCAGAGCTTTGTTTGCATGAGTTAGGTCCTTGTCCAATGGTGACCAGGTATCCCTTGTGGGGGTACAAACTTAACTCACTTTTTTCTTTGCTTCTGAGCAGTGTACCGCATCCACAGCATCCTGCAAGGCTTCATCCCCCTCTTCCAGAAGTTCAGGCTGACAGGTAACTTTTAAAGTCTTCCTGTGTTCACTCTTTTTCTCCCTAGCAGGGTCTTCATTTAGAAGGAGACTTAGCATACAGGAAAGAACACAGCCCGGAGGCAGAGGACCCAGGTTCGAGTCCTACCTCTGCCAGTTTACTAGCTCTGTGACCCTGGATGAGCCATGTAGCCTTGGCTTCCTCAACTGGAAAATAGGTGTGATACTTTTCTACTGCACAAGTGTGTTGTGAAGATCAAGTGAGGAATGGATGCAAAGGCCTGAAGTGTGAAACAGTAGAAAAATGGTCTGGTTAGTCTTCATTCTCTTATAGAACTTTACACTTCCCCAAACACTATCTCCTCCATGGCTGTACTTGCCTAATAGCAATTGGGGAGGTAGGCTTTAGCAATGCTACACTTGACCAATAGGAAACTGAGGCTCAGAGAGGTGGAGTGACTCGCCCACAGTCACACAGCTTCAGTGGCTGGGCTGGGCGAAAGCATGTCGTCTTTCTTGACTGACAGCTCTGTGACCACCTTATGTCTCAGAATGGAGAGGCCAAGTGGCTGTGCTGGGGAAATATCTGTCTCCTTTAATCCATGTAATAAAGAAAAAGAAAACTAGCTATTATGACAGTGGGTCATTGAGACCCATGGCTTCTGAGGTGACTACATCATGCCAGCTGTGAGGGGTACTTGGGCATCTGAGGTGATGGTGGGGATGAAGCCTGGCTGCCTTCAGAATCCCATGCCATCTTGTGGCCTTTGCCTTCCAGGGTTCAGGAAGACTGACTGAGGCCACTGCCAGGCGGGCAGCAGAGGCAGGCCCCACTGTGACCACCACTGTGACACCTGAGCCCACAAGGACAGACCGGCATTCTGAGAGATGCGCAGGAGAGCAAGCCAGACCAATAAAAAGAACGTTTTTCCTTCCATGTGGTCTGAATGTACTGCTGTGCAACCCAGCTGCCAGGATGGAAGGCAGAGGGTGGGTGTGGGACCTGAGCCTTCACAGTACCTGGACCAACAGGAAGATTCTGGGAGGTCACTGCTCTCAGAAGATAGCAAGAGACCATGGGCTCTGCAAGCTGTGATCTGTCTGGGTCATGGTTTTTCTCAAATCCCAGGCTATCCGGGTACACTCTTAGGTGCTACCGAGCCATCCCGGGAGAGATAGATAGTCCACTGCCCTGAGGCAGGGAGCCACCAGTCTGGTGTCCCTTGGTGAACCTGATGCAGGTACGATGCTGGGGACTAAAACCATTTTTTTCCACCCCCCCCAAAAAAGGCAGGAAAATGATCATCAGAAACAAAATGGCAGCCAGGCATGGGGGCTCACACCTGTAATCCTAGCACTTTGGGAGGCTCAGGCTAAGGGTCGCTTGAAGCTAAGAGCTCAAGACCAGCCTGGGCAACATAGTGAGACCCCTATCTCTACAATTTTTGTTTCATTTGTTAATGACCAAATGTGGTGGTATATACCTGTACATACCTGCAGTTCCAGCTACTCAAGAGGCTGAGGCAGGAGGACTGCTTGAGCCCAGGAGTTCAGGGCTCCAGCAGTCACTCCACTCCACGATCAAGCCACTGCACTCCAGTCTGGGCGACAGAGCAAGACCCTTTCTCTAAAATTAAAAAAAAAAAGACAAATAAAAATTGCATATGTTTGTAGTGTACAACATGTTTTGAAATATGTGGAATGGCTAAATCAAACTAATTAACATATGTATCACCTCACATACCATATTTTATGATGAGAACAGTAAAAACCTACTGTCAGCAATTTGCAAGTATACAATACATTGTTATTAACTATGATCACCATGCTATATGATAGATCTCCTGAACTTGAACTGAGTTCTTGATGGTCACAGACATGCTGTTCTCAAAACTCAGAAAGGTAACTTCTGGCCAGGTGCGGTGGCTCATGCCTATAATCCCAGCATTTTGGGAGGCCGAGGCGGGTGGATCACAAGGTCAGGCGTTCAAGACCAGCCTGGCCAATATGGTGAAACCCTATCTCTCCTTAAAAAAAAAAAAAAAAATTAGGTGTTTTTTTTTTTTTTTTTTTTTTTTCTCGAGACAGAGTTTTGCTCTTTCTCCCAGGCTGGAGTGAAGTGGTGCAATCTCAGCTCACTTCAGCCTCCACCTGTCACAGTCAAGTGATTCTCCTGCCTCAGCCTCCTGAGTAGCTAGGATTATGGGTACCTACCACCATGCCCAGCTAATTTTTGTATTTTTAGTAGAGATGGGTTTTCACCATATTGGCCAGGCTGGTCTCGAACTCCTGACCTCGGGTGATCCACCCACCTTGGCCTCCCAAAGAGCTAGGATTACAGGCGTGAGCCACCGAGGCTGGCCCTGGCTGTGATTTTGGTCAAGTCCTCCCCTCTCCCAGCCTCAGTGTTCTCATCTGTACAGTGGGGAGCATAACAGTGCCCACCTTATGGTGTTATGTTGAGAACTGCATGAGATACTTACGTAAAGTCTTATGCACAGACTCTGGCACATAGGTCATGCTCAGTCAATGGGCGTTATTACAGTAGACAGGACCACAAATCAGATCCCCTTAGGGTCAAGCAGGCAGAGTCAGCAAGATGTAGAAAAACGGGGGCTGAGCGCAGTGGCTCACACCTATAAGCCCAATACTTTAGGAGGCCAAGGTAGGTGGATTGCTTGAGCTCAGGAGTGTGGTGGTGTGTACCTATGGACCTAGCTACTCAGGAGGCTGGAGTGGGAGAATCGCTGGAGCCTAGGAAGTCAAGGCTGCAGTGAGCCATGATCATACCACTGCACTCCAGCGTGGGAGACAGAGTGAGACCCTGTATCAAAAAAATAAAAATGAAAAAAGTAGGGAGCAGGAATAGGGGAACAGAAGAGCATATACCTGACCAAAGTGGGCAGCTGCTGTCTAACAATTTCAGGTGAGAACACCAGCTGAGTGGGATCTGTCAGCCAAGAGAACGAAAACCACACCAGGTGCTTTAACAGAGAGAATGTAATAGAGGGGACATGTTAACCAGGTGCAGGACTACTGGAAAGACAAAAAGGGACCGTGGTATCACAAAGTGTAACTGAGGGAACTGCCTAGGGCTAGAGGGAAAAAGGAAAGAGGTTGGCGCTATTAGAAGTGAGAGGCCAGGTGTGGTGGCTCAGTCTATAATCCCAGCACTTTGGGAGGCCCAGGCGGGCCGATCACCTGCAGTCAGGAGTTCGAGACCAGCGTGGCCAACAGGGTGAAACCCCGTCTCTACTAAAAATACAAAAATTAGCCAGGCTTGGTGGTGGGCGCCTGTAATCCCAGCTACTCGGAAGGCTGCTGCAGGAGAATCACTTGAACCTGGGAGGTGGAGGCTGCAGTGAGCCGAGATCATGCCACACACTCCAACCTGGGCAACAGAGCAAGACTCTGTCTCAGTAAGTAAGTAAGTAAGTAAATAAATAAATAAATAAATAAAGTATGAGAAGATTGAGAGAGGGTCCTCCAGAGCTGGGACCCAGACCTCTGGGGAAAAGGCACTGCTCAGCTGGGGAGGTATCTCTGAGGGGCCTGAGGAGGCTGGTTCTACAAGTGCAAGACCACTGGGGTCAGATCTCCAGTTTCTTAGCAGAAGCCCCAAATCTAGAGTTTGGCAACTATTTTTTTTATTTCCACTTCTGCCATGGAAAACAGTATAGTGATTCCTCAAAGAACTAAAAATTGAATTACCATATGATCCAGCAGTTCTACTTCTGTGCATATGCTAAAAAGGGACTTGAAGGGATATCTGTACACCCATTTTCACAGCAGCATTATTTCCAGTAGCCAAAAAGGGGAAGCACAAGTGTCCATCAATGCGTGAATGAATAAACAAAGCATGGTATATTACCAGCTTTTAAAAAGGGAAATTATTTGAGACTTCACAATAAAACAAAAATCAAAGGGGAAAAAAATGGAAATTCTGGCCAGGCATATTGGCTCATGCCAGTAATCTCAGCACTTTGGGAGGCTGAGGTAGGAGGATCATTTGAGCCTAGGAGTTTAACACCAGGCTGGGCAACACAGTAATACTCCACTTATGCAAAACATAAAAGCATTAGCCAAGCATGGTGGCACATGCCTGTGGTCCTAGCTACTTAGGAGGCTAAGGTGGGAGGATCACTTGAGCCCAGGAATTGGAGGCTGCAATGAGCCATGATCATGCTACTGCACTCCAGTGTGGGTGACTGAGTAAGACTCTGTCTCTAAAAAAAATTAAAAATAAAAAAAAAATTCTGACACATGCTACCACACAGATAAACCTTGAGAACATTACGTTAAAAGGACAAATACAGTTATGATTCCACATATATGAGGTACCTAGGGTAGTCAGATTGATAGAGACAGAAAGTGGAATGGTGGGTGCCGGAGGCTGCGGGACAGGGAATGAGAGTTAGTGTTTAATGCTCCCAAACATTGGTTCCCAAACAGAGTGTCAGTTTGGGAAGATGAAAAAAGCTCTGGATATGGATGGTTGTGATAATTGCACAACACTGTGAAAGTATTTAATGCCACTGAACTGTACACTTAAAAATGGTTATGGTGATTAATTTTATGTTATGTCTATTATACTTTTTTTTTTTTTTTTTTGATGGAGTCTCACTCTGTTGCCTGGGCTGGAGTGCAGTGGCACGATCTGCAAACCTCTGCCTCCCAGAGTCAAGGGATTCTCATGCCTCAGCCTCCCGAGTAGCTGGGACTGCAGGCAACTGCCACCATTCCTGGCTTTTTTTTTTTTTTTTTTTTTTTTTTTAGTAGAGACAGGATTTCACCATGTTGGCCAGGCTAATCTTGAACTCTTGACCTCAGGTGATCCGCCCACCCTTGGCCTCTCAAAGTGCTGGGATTACAGGCCACCTTACATGGACCACTTTTTTTTTTTTTTAATTTCAAATTATTAGTGGTTAAATAAAACTGTATCAGGCCTGCAGCCCACAAGCTTACAGCTGCTTGCTTTGTTGAAGGCTTTTTATCGTGTCAAGCTAAAGACAGGAGCTAAAAGTGGTGCACGCAGGCGTCTGGTTACACCTCAGGCATCAAGTGCATTCCTGGAGCCCCAGTCCAACGTGTGGGCTAAAAATAAAGCATTGAATCTTGAGCCCAGGAAGGCAGTGTTGAAAAGTGGAGGGGTGAGGAGGAGGTGATGTGGAAGGGGATGGGCTTTGGTCTTTGGCTGTCCTGGATGCTGTGTGCTAGATTTCTGCTTTGATCACAGTAGAGGGAGGGCGAGAATATGGATTTCAAAACCATACAAGTCAGCTTGTGCCGGGAAGATTTTTTTAAATTTAATTTCAACTTCTGCTATGGAAAACAGTATAGTGATTCCTCAAAGAACTAAAAATAGAATTACCATATGATCCAGCAGTTCTACTTCTGCACATATACCCAAAGGGGACTTGAAGGGATATCGGTACACCCATTTTCACAGCAGCATTATTTACAGTAGCCAAAAAGGGGAAGCACAAGTGTCCATCAATGGGTGAATGAATAATCAAAGCATGGTATATTATCAGCCTTCAAACTAATACTTCTGCACATATACTTCTGTGCATATGCCCCAAAGGGACTTGAAGAGATATCTGTCCCTTCAAGAGAAGTCTGAGAGGACTGTGGAGGTTGTTTATCCTGTTCTCCCGACACAGCCCCTGGAATCTTCTGTCTACTCCAGAGGATCTGGGCCTGTACCACAGATGGAGGAGTGAAGGGACACTGCTGACTAAACCTAGGAATCTGAGGGAAGCACTTAACACTGGAGCTGGGAGATGTAGGGAAGGGCTATCCAGGCAGAGGCCCACAGCATGGGCAAAGGTGTGGAGGAATAAAAGAGGATAGCACAGCTGGGTGCGGTGGCTCACATCTGTAATCCCAGCACTTTGGCAGGCTGAGGCAGGTAGATCACTGAGGTCAGGAGTTCAAGACCAGCCTGGCCAATATGGTGAAACCCTGTCTCAACTAAAATTGGAAAAAATTTATCTGGGTATGGTGGCAGGTGCCTGTAATCCAAGCTACTTTGGGAGGCTGAGGGAGGATAATCGCTTGAACACGGGAGGTGGAGGTTACAGTGAGCCAAGATCGTGCCTTTGCACTCCAGCCTGGGCGACAAGAGCGAAACTCTGTCTTAAAAAAAAAAAAAAAAAAGAATAGTACGTCTTAGAGCAACAAGGGATTAGACCAGTGTAGTTGAGGCATCCAAGGTGGGAGTAGGGCTCAGGACAGGTGGGCAAGAGAGCACACAGGTAAATTGCTCCCCTCCCCCAGCAGGACCTTGACACCTGAGATAAAGAGCTGAGAACAGGCCAGGCCCAGTGGCTCACGCCTGTAATCCCAGCACTTTGGGAGGCCATGCAGGTGGATCACGAGGTCAGGAGATTGAGACCATCCTGGCTAACATGGTGAAACCCCATCTCTACTAAAAAAATGCAAAAAATTAGCTGGGCATGGTGGCGGGCACCTGTAGTCCCAGCCACTTGGGAGGCTGAGGGAGGAGAATGGCGTGAACCTGGGAGGTGGAGCTTGCAGTGAGCTGAGATCGCGCCACTGCACTCCAGCCTGGGAGACAGAGCAGAGACTCCGTCTCAACAACAACAACAAATAACAAACAAACAAACAAAAGAGCTGAGAACATTAGCCTAAGGACAATAAGGACAACGTGGAGCCTTGGAAGGCATTTGAGCAGAAAAATGGCATAGTGAGACTGCACTTCAGAAAGATCACTGCACTCCTCTGGTAGCCCTGTGGGGGCTGTGGCAGGACAAGAATGAGCCTCACAGGCCTCCAGCTCTAGGGATCCTAACTGAGCAAGCACTGCAGTGCTCTGTTTGCAGCAAGGACACAGTTGCCTTGAGATGCCCCCACCTGATGACTTTGCCATGAGCAGGGTGCTAAGGCAGGCCCATTCCTAGGAGACATGGGATTTCTCTGAGCAGACTTTGGCTTAAGGACTCCCCAACACCCCGCCAAACCCTCCTTAGACTGCATGGCCAACTAGGACCCTTCTACCCAACCCTCTTTCCCTCTCTTCCTCACCTGGGGCTGGACTTACATCCCAATCCTCTCATTTCCCTCCCTGTTTCCCCACTACACGTGTTTTCTTTAATAAAATCCTTGCACAATTTAATCTCATCCTGGCATTTCCTTCTCAGAGGACTCAGACTAATGGGGTGAGATTAGAGGCAGGGGGGACACAGGAAAAGAAAGGAAGGGTAAGCTTGAAGACATTCCAAAGGTCTAATCCACAGTGTGACTTGAGGTGTATGCTCACCATCGGCCCCCTGGGCTTTCCCAGTGGTTGGAGTTCCTAACACTCAGCAGAGTAATTGCCTATTTCTTTTTTTTGAGCTGAGTTTTACTCTTGTCTCCCAGGCTGCAGTGCAATGGCACAATCTCGGCTCACTGCAACCTCCACCTCCCAGGTTCAAGTGATTCTCTGGCCTCAGCCTCCCGCGGAGCTGAGATTACAGGGACCTGCCATCATGCCCAGCTAATTTTTTTGTATTTTTCATAGAGACAGGATTTCACCATGTTGGCCAGGCTGGTCTCAAACTCCTGGCCTCGAGTGATCTGCCTGCCTCAGCCTCCTAAAGTGCTGGGATTATAGGCACGAGCCACCACGCCCGACTAATTTTTGTGTATTTTTAGGAGAGACGGGGTTTTACCATGTTGGCCAGGCCAGAGATCACGCCACTGCACTCCAGCCTGGGCGACAGAGCAAGACTGCCAAAAAAAAAAAAAAAAAATTAGAAGAATTGAAAATAGGGACTCAGGCCGGGCGCGGTGGCTCAAGCCTGTAATCCCAGCACTTTGGGAGGCCGAGACGGGCGGATCACGAGGTCAGGAGTTCGAGATCATCCTGGCTAACACGGTGAAACCCCGTCTCTACTAAAAAATACAAAAAGCTAGCCGGGCGAGGAGGCTGGCGCCTGTAGTCCCAGCTACTCGGGAGGCTGAGGCAGGAGAATGGCGAGAACCCGGGAGGCGGAGCTTGCAGTGAGCTGAGATCTGGCCACTGTACTCCAGCCTGGGTGACAGAGCAAGACTCCGTCTCAAAAAAAAAAAAAAAAAAAAAAAAAA
>NC_045435.1:83459250-83469501 GCF_002776525.5 Piliocolobus tephrosceles | reverse complement strand
AAAATAGGGACTCAAAGAGTTACTTGTACACCAGTGTTCATAGCATCAGTGTTCACAATAGCCAAAAAGTAGAAACAACCAAGTGTCCATCAACAGATGAATGGGTAAACAAAATGTGGCCTTCCACTGTATGGAATATGATTTAGCCATAAAAAAGAATAAAATCCTGATTTCTGCTACAACATGGATGAACCTTGAAAACATAATGCTGGCCGGGCACAGTGGCTCACACCTGTAATCCCAGCACTTTGGGAGGCCTAGGTGGGTGGATCACGAGGTCAGGAGATTGAGACCATCCTGGCTAACACGGTGAAACCCCGTCTCTACTACAAATACACACACAAAAAATTAGGCAGGCGTGGTGGCGGGTACTTGTAGTCCCAGCTACATGGGGGGCTGAGGCAGGAGAATGGCATGAACCCAGGAGGCGGAGCTTGCAGTGAGCCGAGATTGCTGCGCTACACTCCAGACTGGGAGAAAAAGCAAGACTCCATCTCAAAAAAAAAAAAAAGAAAAGAAAGAAAGAAAACATAATGCTAAGTGAAATGTGAAATAAGCCAGACACACACACACAATATTGTATGATTTCACTTATAAACACCTAGAATAGGCAAATTCATAGAGACAGAAAGAAGATACCAGGCAGGAGCTGAGGGAAGGCTGAGATAGCGAGTTATGCTTAACATGTACAGAGTGCTTTGTTTGCAGTGATTAAAAAGTTCTGGAGATGAATAATAGTGATGATTTCAAGACCTTGTGAATGTACTTAATGTTGCTAAATTGTACACTTAAAAATAGTTATAATTTTACATTTTGCTTATTATATCCCAATATTTTAAAAGGTAAAAATAAATAAAACCTGCACCCAATGAGTTTTGGGAGGGTTGACCCCACCACTAGCCCCAGGGATGTGTCTTGACTGGCATTTTGCCAATCAGCATATTCTAGTCATTGATTCATGGACACAAGGCAGAGGCACCAGCTGTCTGCCAGAGTCTGTTCTTCCTTTTTCCATTTTTAGGTGTCTGTGGCACAGCAGAATAGTCTGTAAACCAACTAATTCAGTTTCAGAACTCAATAGAACCACAGGTAATCAAGTAGCTAGTCTCCAAAGACGAAGCCACCGGTCTTCACTCGCGTTGGGTGCATGTGCTGTCCCTGCCATCAACAGGCAGCCTGCTTCCTCTGCCCTTCAACCTCAGATGGAATGGTGACTTGCCTTGACCAACGGACTATAGCACAAGTGACATGTGACTGTCCCAGGATGAGCCTTTAAGAGGCCTGACAGCTCCTGCCTCTCCTCTTTTTCTTTCTTTTCCCCACTGTTCCACTTTTTCTTTCCCTTCCCCACCTTTTCTCCCCACCTTTTCCTACACTTTTTGCCACCATCCTCTTCTTCTTTTCTTTTTCCCCACCTTTCCCCCCCTTCCCCCGCTTTCCCCCCCCTTTCCCCACCTTCCCCCACCTTTCCCCTTCTTTCCTTTTTCCCCACCTTTCTCCCCGTTTTTCCCCACTGCTCCCCTTCTTTCCCCTTTTCCACTTTCCCCTTTCCCCTCCCCACCTCTTTCCCCCACTTTTCCCCATTCCACCATCCCTGTTCTTCTGTCCCCTTTCCCCACTGCCCCTCTTCTCCTTTCCCCACTCTTGCTCTTCAACCACACAGCTGAGCTCAGACCCCATTGAAGAATCATGAAAAACAGCGAATTGCTGTGTTTTAAGCCACTAAGCTTTGCACTGGTTTATTACACTGCAATAGATCATTAAAACAGAGACTTTTGCTGGGGCTTCTAAGAGAAGCAACTACTTCTCTGTTGCATTTCATGATGTGAGGCTCTGAACTTTGGAATCGTGGCCACCATCTTGCTACCATATAGGGGCCAATCTGAGAATGAGTCTACATGAAGTGGAGTAGAACCCAGAGAAGCTGAGAAACCAAGTCCTGATAACAAAGTTACCTTCTGGATCAAGCTACCCATGCAGTTAACCCTATTTTATGAAGCAAGAAACTTCCCTCTTTTCTTTCACCCAATTTGAGTGGGAATTTCTGTTTCTTACAGCCTAAGAAGTTTGTCATACAGCAATGACAGTATGTTCTTCTATGAATGTGGATGGGAAAGCAGGTTTGTGTGTAGATTAGTTAGGAATAGAACTTGCAGTTTTATGACAAAGAGATACAAAAATACAATGGCTTAAATAAATTAGGACTTTGTTTTTCTTTCAGTAGCATTCCAGAGTTGAGCAGTCCAGACTGGTGGGATAGCTCTGCTCCACACAGTCACTCAGGGACCCGTCTGTGGCTCAGTTGTGTCTTAGAATGCTATCTTAGTCTGTAGGATCAAAGCTAAGTGGTCACACTGTCTGTGTTCCAGTCTATGGGCAGGGAGATGAGAGGATGTAGAAGACAAGAAAATTATTTTTAAGCAAGGACACAGAAATTGTTTACATCACTTTAATTCCCATTCTACTGTAAGAACTTAGTCACTAACCACCCTTAACTGCAAAGGAGGCTGGGAAATGTAGTCTCTAGCCGGGGCAGGGGGAGGCGCGGAGCCTGTGCTTCCAACCTGCCTCCAGTATCATAAAAGAACAGAATGTATTTGGGGAGGAACAGCTGGAGCACATGACACATTCTATCTTGGATGTGATGATTTTGAGGTATCTAAGGGACATGTAAGAGGATGCACGTCTCATGCAGTTGGATATATGGGGCTGGGAAACAGGTGAAAAACCTCACAACACTCTAGGAGTTGTCAACACCTACCTGAACAGGCAATCACTACATATTTGAGCTCCTAGTATGTGGCGGGCATTATGTGAGGTGCTGGGGACCAAATGTGGAATAAGAAGAGAATAGGGCTGAAGATCAAGCTATGAAGACCCTCAGCATTTAAAACTCAGGTTGTGGAAAAGAAAACCCAGAAGGTATGGACAGGAAGACAAGAAAAAAACCAGGAATAAGGGGTTCACAGAAGCCAAGGGGAAGAAATGCTTTAAGAAGAAGAGGAGGCCAGGCGCGGTGGCTCACGCCTGTAATCCAGCACTTTGGGAGACTAAGGCCGGTGGATCACGAGGTCAGGAGTTCGACACCAGCCTGACCAACATGGAGAAACCCTGTCTCTACTAAAAATACAAAAAAAAAAAAAAAAAAAATTAGCCAGGCATGGTGGTGCATGCCTGTAATCCCAGATACTTAGGAGGCTGAGGCAGGAGAATCGCTTGAACCCAGGAGGCGGAGGTTGCAGTAAGCCGAGATCACACCATTGCACTCCACCCTGGATGACAAGAGCGAAACTCAGCCTCAAAAAAAAAAAAAAGAAAAACAATTATCTGGGTGTGGTGGTGCATGGCCTGTAATCCCAGCTACTTGGGAGGCTGATGTGGAAGAATCGCTTGAACCCAGGAGGTGGAGGTTGCAGTGAGCTGAGATAACGTCACTGCACTCCAGCCTGGTCAACAGCGTGAGACTCCATCTCAAAAAAAAAAAAAAAAAAAAAAAAAAGGAGAGGTAAATCAGTTGTGTCAAGAACTTCTGAGGAATAAAGTAAGTGAAGGATGAAAAATGTTGCTGAGTCTTGTCTCATGCATGCATTGATCAGTACTCAGCTAAAGACATGAGGAGGACCCTCTGGAGATGTCCAGGCATTGCTCTCTCCCTGCAGCAGTCTCTGCTGTGGTGCTCGGCCCTAAGAACTCCAGTGGCCTTCACCTCCCCAAACCCCCATCTCTTCAATCCAGTAAGATCATCAGACCATGCCTGGGCTACTCTTCTTAGTCTTCTCAGGCTGCCATAACAAAAGACCGTAAATTGGGAAGCTGGATGTGGTGGCACATCCCTGTAGTCCCAGCTACTCGAGAGGCTGAGGTGGGAGGCTGAGCCCAGGAATTTGAGGCTGAAGTGAGCTATGATTGTGCCGCTACATTCCAGCTTGGGTGACACAGCATGATTCTGTCTCTAAAACAAACAAAAAATACCACATACTGGGTGATGGCTTAAACAACAGAAATTTATTACTCACGGTTCTGAAGGCGTGCAAGTCCAAGATCAAGGTGTCAGCGTGGTCAGTTTCTGGGGAGAGCTCTCTTCCTGGCCTGTAGATGGTTCCCTTCTCACTGTGTCCTCACATGACAGGGAAAGAGAGAGACAGAAATAGAGACAGAGAGAATGTCTTTCATCTTCTTTTTTTCTTAAAGACAGGATCTTACTCTGTTGCTCAGGCTGGAGTGTAGTGGTGCGATCATAGCTCACTTTAGCCTGAAACTCCTGGGTTCAAGCAATCTTCCCACCTCGGCCTCCTGAGTAGCTAGGACTGCAAGCACATGCCACCACATCCTGCTAATTTTGTTATTTTTTGGAGAGACAGGAACTCACTATGTTGCCCAGGCTTGGAGTCTCTTTTTTTTTTTTTTTTTTTTTTTGGTGGTGTTTCCCTTTTTCCCCCCGGCTGGAGGGCGGTGGCGCCCTCTCGGCTCACTGCAAGCTCCGCCTCCCAGGTTCACGCCATTCTCCTGCCTCAGCCTCCCGAGTAGCTGGGACTACAGGTGCCCGCCACCATGCCTGGCCAATTTTTTGTATTTTTAGTAGAGACGGGGTTTCATCGTGTTAGCCAGGATGATCTCATTCTCCTGACCTCGTGATCCGCCCACCTCGGCCTTCCAAAGTGCTGGGATTACAGGCGTGAGCCACCACGCCGGGTCTAGGGCCCACTTTTATAACCTCATTTAACCTTTATCTCCTCATAGACCCCATCTCCAAACACAGCTACATTGGGAGTTAGGGCTTCAAGGTATGAATGTGGGGGACACATGTCAGTCCGTAGCACCCTCTCTGCCCTGCAGCCTGTAGACCAGGGCCACTGTGGAATTCCATCATTTGCTTCCCCTCTCTGGGGGTCACTGCCTTCCACTGTCTGATGTCCAATGTCTAAAAACGGTTGCTTCACACGTGTTGTCCAGTTTTTAGTTGTTTCCAGTGGGAGGCAAACCCAGTCTCTGTTACTCCATCTTCACAGTGCTGATGGGTTTCATAACAAGGAAGCCACTGGTGACTTGATCCAGAGCAGTTTCAGGGGAGTGCTGAGGGCAGAGTTCAGGTTGGAGTCAAGTGAGCCAGTGTAGACAGTGAGGGAGTAGCGACATGGAGACATTGAGTGTAGAAAACTGTTTCAAGTTACTTGGCTAAGAAAAGCGTCCCAGGGGAAGCTTGATAAGATCCCTTTCTTTCTTTCTTTCTTTCTTCTTTCTTTCTTTCTTTCTTTTCTTTCT
The DNA here is from genome assembly GCF_002776525.5 of Piliocolobus tephrosceles. NCBI lineage: Eukaryota > Metazoa > Chordata > Mammalia > Primates > Cercopithecidae > Piliocolobus > Piliocolobus tephrosceles. Next base: position 83,464,239 of record NC_045435.1, on the reverse strand, counting down.
TTCTTTCTTTTTTTTGAAACGGAGTCTTGCTGTGTTGTCCAGGCTGAAGTGCAGTGGTGTGATCTCAGCTCACTGCAACCTCCGCCTCCTGGGTTCAAGTGATTCTCCTGTCTCAGCCTCCCAAATAACTGGGATTACAGGCACACACCACCATGCCCAGCTAATTTTTGTATTTTTAGTGGAGATGGGGTTTCGCCATGTTGGCCAGGCTGGTCTCGAACTCCTGACCTCAGTTGATCCGCCTGTCTCAGCCTCCCAAAGTGCTGGGATTATGGGGAAGATTCCTTTCAACTGGCCTCAAGCCTCTATTCTTGATGAATTTCCCACCTCAACACTCTTTGGTTGGAGTGAAAACTAAAGGAAATACTTTGGTAAGATTCAAAGGTAGCTGTCAACCCTTGAGGTCACTGTATCACTCATTCAGTGAGTCATTTAGTCACTCATTCAATCAGTCACTTATTCATGCAATCAGTCATTTAGTCATTCATCAAACTTTTTTTCTGAGACAGAGTCTCGTTCTGTCACCCAGGCTGGAGTGCAGTGGCACGATCTCGGCTCACTGCAACCTCCGCCTCCCGGGTTCAAGCGATTCTCCTACCTCAGCCTCTTGAGTAGCTGGGACTACAGGCACGCACCACCATGCCTGGATAATTTTTTGTATTTTAGTAGAGATGGTGTTTCACCATGTTGCCCAGGCTGGTCTCAAACTCCTGAGCTCAGGCAATCCACCCACCTCTGCCTCCCAAAGTGATTGGATTACAGGCATGAACTATGGCACCCGGTCTCATTCATCAAATTTCTGTTGAGACTTCACTCTGTGTGCCAGGCTCTGCTAAGACTGAGGTGAGTAAACGATTACTGGATACCCGACTGTTTTAGACAAGGGGTAAACAAAGCCAGCCCAAAGTCTCAGCAGTTCTCAGTAAGGTGATTTTTGCCCTGGCCACCATCCTGCTGCACCACCAACCAGGGAACATTTGGCAATGCCTGGAGACACTTTTAATTGTCACAACCATGGTGAGGAGGGTGCAACTAGCATCTGGTTGGTAAAAGCCAGGGATACTCCCAAATGCCCTGCAGTGCACGGGCCAGGCCTCCATAACAGTGAATTCTCCAGCCTCAGACGGCAATAGTGCTGAAGTTGAGAAACTCTGATATAGCTTCAACTCTAGTGGGGGAAGATAGAGGTAAGAAAAATGTGTCAGAGGGTGCCAAGCGCTATGTAAGAAGCGGAGGATGGGGGGCGCTGGGTGCAGTGGCTCACGCCTGTAATCCCAGCACTTTGGGAGGCTGAGGAGGATGGATCCCCTGAGGTCAGGAGTTTGAGACCAGCCTGGCCAACATGGTGAAACCCTGTCTCTACTAAAACTACAATAATTAGGTGGGCATGGTGGTGGGCAGCTGTAATCCCAGCTACTTGAAAGGCTGAGGCAGGAGAATCACTTGAACCCAGGAGGCAGAGGTTGCACTGAGCTGAGATCACACCATCGCACTCCAGCCTGGGCGACAAGAGCAAAAAACAAAGTCAAAAAAAAAAAAAAAAAAAAAAAAAAAAAGGCAGGGGACAGGGAGTGCTGGGGAAGCTCTCACTGAAAAGATGACATTGGACAAAGGAAGTGAAGGTCTAGCTATGTGGCTATCTGGAGGAAAAGTGTTTCAGGCAGAAGGAATAGCAAGTACGAAGGCCCTGAGGCAGGAGCCAGCTTGGCAAGTTGGAGGAGCAGCCAGAAAACAAAGAAAAATAAAATCCTAAAAAAAGGATACATTCATACTGGTAATAAAACTGTAAGGAAAGTGGAAAAGATAAACACCTGCTGGGGAGAAGGAGGGAGAGAAGCAGGGCCAGTGTCTAATGCGCTGGCAGTGCTTTGTTTTTGTAGGTGGGTTACACAATAGATAAATAATATCTATTTTCCAAGCTCTGTGTATATCCTAGATACTTTTCTGTGTGTTATATTTCACAATAAAGACGATTTAAATCATGTGTTAAACAGTCTTTGCTGTTTGCTCAACTGTGGGTGCTATTACAGGGCATAGACACAAGAGGGGGCGCTAACCAATGAGCAGCGGCGAAGCCGTGTTTCCTAGCAACGGGGAAAACGTTGAGGCAGAAACGTCCTTCAGAGTGGTTAACTGATGGATTCTGGCTCCTGCCCCTGCCAGGTCGGCCAGGGTCCACTTCGCGCCCTGGAGGCGTCTCTGCAGGGTCTGGAGTGTCACTGACCTTTGGGGAGTGGAGCTCTCCTCCCAAATGCGAAATCGGGTCTGCAGAACACGGGAGGCTGCGCCCTTGTGCTGCGGAGCTTTCTTCTGCCAATGTTAGATAATAACGACGTCCGCATTAACAGATGCCATTATTAATATCATTAGTAACGAAGGGCTCTTACCCGCAAGACTCCAAACAAGTCGTAGTATTTCCCTCGAAAAATTGAGTAAATTAAAGAATGGAAAGGAGCGACCTTGCCTCCAGCCTTCTAAGACCTCAGGTCTCTCTCCTCTCTTTTCTCTCTCCTCTCTCTCTCACTCCTCTCTCCTCTCTCCTTTTTCCTCTCTTCTCTCTCTCTCTCTCTCTCGCTCGCTCGCTCGCTCTCGCTCTCTCTCCTCTGTCTCATACACACACACACACAAAGAGAGAAGTTTTTCAAGATTTGGGAGGCAGTGGAAGTTTTCAAGATTGCTGGCCGGGCATGGTGGCTCACATCTGTAATTCCAGTATTTTGGGAGGCCGAGGCAGGCAGATCACCTGAGGTCAGGAATTCAAGACCAGCTGGGCCAACATGGCAAAACCCTGTCTCTACTAAAAATACAAAAATTAACTGGGCATGGTGATGCACCTATAATCCCAGCTACTCTGGAGGCTGAGGCAGGAGAATCACTTGAACCTGGGAGGCGGAGGTTGTAGTGAGCCAAGATCATGCCACTGAACTCCAGCCTGGGCGACAAAGTGAGACCCCGTTTCAAAAGGAAAAAAAAAAAAAAAGATTATTGACAAAGCAGAAGGTTTTATAATACATAGGCAAATATTAGGTAAATTAATTTGAGGCTGAGTGGGATTACGGTAATGAATACCTACACTGTTAAAAGAAGTTATCCGGCTGGGCGCGGTGGCTCAAGCCTGTAATCCCAGCACTTTGGGAGGCCGAGACGGGCGGATCACGAGGTCAGGAGATCGAGACCATCCTGGCTAACACGGTGAAATCCCGTCTCTACTAAAAAATACAAAAAACTAGCCGGGCGAGGTGGCAGGCGTCTGTAGTCCCAGCTACTCGGGAGGCTGAGGCAGGAGAATGGCGGGAACCCAGGAGGCGGAGCTTGCAGTGAGCTGAGATCCATCCACTGCACTCCAGCCTGGGCGACAGAGCCAGACTCCGTCTAAAAAAAAAAAAAAAAAAGTTATCCCAGACTTTATCTCACTTGATTTCACAATCACTTTGGTACCACTCCCTTTTGCAGATGAAGAAACTGAGGCTCAGAGAGGTTAAACTGTGAGCAGGCCAGAGCCTTCTTCCCAATCCAATTTACTAAAAAAGATGTATTAACTAGCTTATTTTTAAGAGGGGGAAGCTGTTCATTGTCTCTCATGCCTGTAATCCTGGGACTTAGGGAGGCTGAGGCTGGCGGATCATGAGGTCAGGAGTTCAAGACCAGCCTGGCTAACATAGTGAAACCCCGACTCTATTAAAAATACAAAAATTAGCCAGGCCTGGTGGCTGGCACCTGTAGTCCCAGCTACTTGGGAGGCTGAGGCAGGAGAATCGCTGGAACCCGGGAGGCAGAGGTTGCAGTGAGCTGAGATCATGCCACTGCACTCCAGCCTGGGCGACACAGCGAGACTCTGTCTCAAAAAAAATAAAAATAAAATAAAATAAATTGTCTCTCATAACCAAAGAAAGTTAAAACAATGGAGAGGTAGCTTATTTTCTCATTAAAATAGCAAAACTATTTTCAATCATAACACGTCACACTAGGAAGACCAAGTGGAAACTGGCAGTCTTGTGTGATGCTAACGGCAGCTTAAACCAGTAGCCACTCATCGGAAGAGCAGTCTAGCAACACACAGAAGAAGCCATAAAAATGTTCCTACCCTTTGATCCAGCAACCCGACTTCTGGGAATCTATCCTAAGGACATAATTTGAAATTTAGGAAAAGGTGTATATGCAAATATTGGTGGCAGCATTATTTATGATGGTGAAAAATTGGAAACAACCAAGAGAAATGGGTGATCAAGGGCACAACTCTATTAAGTAACATGAATGTCTCCTTTTTTAAAAAAATGATGACTACAAAAATTTTGAAAATTACCTGGGTGTGGTTGGGTGTGGTGGCTCACGCCTATAATCCCAATACTTTGGGAGGCTGAAGCCGGTGGATCACTTGAGGTCAGGAGTTCAAGACCAGCCTTGGTAACATGGCCAAACCCTGTCTCTACAAAAAATACAGAAAAAAAATTAGCTGGGTGTGGTGATGCATGCCAGTAGTCGCAGCTACTCCAGAGGCTGAGACAAGAGGATTATTTGTGCCCAGGAATTCAAGGCTGCAGTGAGCTATGATCCTGCCACTGCAACTTCAGCCTGGGTGACAGAATGAGACTTGTCTCCAAGAAAAAAAAAAAAAAAAAAATATATATATATATATATATATATCTTATTCTGAAGACTGTGACATCTTGGGAAATGCTGCTGTGTAATGTTGTTTTTTAAAGTTTAGCTAGACTTCCCTCATGCAGTAATGCTGTGCAATATTAAATGGAAAGACAAGCAGCTACAAAATAACTGGGACATCAATCAACCTTATAAGTATATACCATTCCATTCATGTGGGAAGAAAGCTAAGGTGGGAGAAGAAACTATGTTGGGGAAATAAGAATGCTTTCTTTCTCTTGTTTTTTGTTTGTTTTCATAACTTTTTTCTCCCCTTTCACTTCTACTCGGGATTTACTTTTTCTCCTTCTTTTTTTTTTTTTTTTTTTTTTTTTTTTTTTTTTTTTT
>NC_045435.1:83446467-83459150 GCF_002776525.5 Piliocolobus tephrosceles | reverse complement strand
TTTTTTTTTTTTTTTTTTTTGAGATAGGATCTTGCTCTGTCACTCAGGCTCCAGTGCAGAGGCTCAGTCATAGCTCACTGCAGCCTCAACCTCCTGGGCTCAAGCAAATCTCAGCCTCCCAAGTAGCCAGTACTAAAGACATACCAAGCTTTTTTTTTTTTTTTTTTTTTGAGATGGGATTTCACTATGTTGCTCAGGCTGGTTTCAAACTCCTGGTTTCAAAAAACCCTTCCACCTCAGCCTCCCAAAGAGTTGGGATTACAGGTATGAGCCACTGTGCCTGGCCTACTTTTTCTTCTTTTCAAAATAAAATTTTAGTAGGTATTTCTTATATCAGTTGGTAATGTAATCTTACTACAGGAAAACCAGGAAATACAAGAATATTAAGGCCAGGCACAGTGGCTCACAACTATAATCTCAGAACTTTGGGAGGCTGAAGCAGAAGATTGCTTGAGTTCAGGAGTTTGAGACCAGCCTGAGCAAAATAGCGAGACTCCATCTCCACAAAAATCTGTAAAATTGCTAGGCATAGTGGTACACACCTATAGTCCTAGCTATTTGGGAAGCTGAGGTGGGAAGATCATGTGAGCCCAGAAGTTGGAGGCTGCAGTGAGCTGTGATTTCACCATTGCACTCTAGCCAGGGTGACAGAGAGAGACTCTGTCTCTAAAACATATGTATTAATATATTCATACTTTCACTCATGAACAACTTCTAGTAACAGTGATTAGAGCAGTGGTTCCCAAACTTGAATGTGTATCAGTATCACCTTGTTAAAGGACCTGTTAAAACCCAGATGGGGCCAAGTGCGGTGGCCCGTGTCTGAAATCCCAGCACTTGGGAGGCCTAGGTGGGTGGATCACTTGAGCCCAGGAGTTTGAAATCAACCTAGACAACATGTTGAAATACTATCTCTACAAAAAATGGGCCAGGCGCAGTGGCTCACGCCTGTAATCCCAGTACTTTGGGAGGCCGAGGTGGGTAGATCACGAGGTCAGGAGTTCAAGACCAGCCTGGCCAACATGGTAAAATCCTCTCTCTACTATAAATACATAAATTAGCCGGGCATGGTGGCGCATGCCTGTAACCCCAGCTACTTGGGAGGCTAAGGCAGGAGAATTGCTTGAACCCAGGAGGTGGAGGTTGCAGTGAGTGAAGATCGCGCCACTGCACTCCAGCCTGGCAACAGAGTGAGACTCCATCTCAAAAAAAAAAAAAAAAACAAAAAAACAAAACCAAAAAATTAGCTGGGCATGGTGGTGTGTGCCTGTAGTCCCAGCTACTTGGGAGGCTGAGGTGAGAGGATCCACCTGCGCCTGGGAGGTGGAGGCTGCAGTGAGCTGTGATCACACCACTGCACTCCAGCCTGGGTGACAGAGCAAGACTCTGTCTCAAAAAAATAACCAACCAAACAAAAATAACCCAGATGTCTGTGTCCCACCCCAGAATTTCTGATTCAGTAGATGTGGGATGGGGCCCAAGAATTACATTTTTTGACAAGTTTTCAAATGACACTGATGCTGCCAGTCCCTAGGCCACACTTTGAGAACCACCATCTTAACGTATAGTCTTTTTTTTTTTTTTTTTTGAGACAGAGTCTCGTTCTGTCGCCCAGGCTGGAGTGCAGTGGCCGGATCTCAGCTCACTGCAAGCTCTGCCTCCCGGGTTTATGCCATTCTCCTGCCTCAGCCTCCCGAGTAGCTGGGACTACAGGCGCCTGCCACCTCGCCTGACTAGCTTTTTGTATTTTTTAGTAGAGACGGGGTTTCCCCGTGTTAGCCAGGATGGTCTTGATCTCCTGGCCTCGTGATCCACCCGTCTCGGCCTCCAAAGTGCTGGGATTACAGGCTTGAGCTACCGCGCCCGGCCTTAATGTATAGTCTTATCAAATCTTTCTGTATGTCACACATGTGGATTCTTCACCAAAAAAATGATGGACGTTTAGATTGTTTTTCCAAGAGCCTTCTTGTACCTAAATTTCTGGTGCATTCTTAATTATCTGAATAACTAAGATTATCATAATCATTAATTTACTCTTAATTACTAAAATTATTAAAATTTATAATTTAGTAATTATAAATTACTAAAGTAACTAGTAATTAAACTTAATTAGGATTAAGTTTCCATTTTCAGAAATGGAATTGTTGGATCAATAGACATGCATGTTTTTCAAGCTTTCAATATATATCATCAAATCGCTACCATAGAATCTTTTTTTTTTTTTTTTTTTTTTTTTTTTTGAGACAGGAGTGCAGTGGTGTGATCTCAGCTCACCACAACCTCTGCCTCCCAGGCTCAAGTGATTCTCCTGCCTCAGCCTCCCGAGTAGCTGGGATTATAGGTGTGCAACACCATTGCCCAATTTTTATATTTTTAGTAGAGATGGGGTTTCACCATGTTGGCAAGGCTGGTCTCAAACTCCTGACCTCAAATAATCCATCCACCTTAGCTTCCCAAAGTGTTGGGATTACAGGCATGAGCCACTGTGCCTGGCCTATAGAATCTAGTATTTACCATACACCATGTAAGTATGTGATCTCATTTAATCTTTTTTTTTTTTTTTTTTTTTTTGAGACAGTCTCTTGCTCTGTCACCCAGGCTGGAGTGCAGTGGCGCAATCTTGGCTTACTGCAAGCTCCGCCTCCCGAGTTCACTCCATTCTCCTGCCTCAGCCTCCTGAATAGTTGGGACTACAGGCACCTGCCATCACGCCTGGCTAATTTTTTATATGTTTTAGTAGAGACGGTGTTTCACCTTGTTAGCCATGATGGTCTCAATCTCCTGACTTTGTGATCCACCCGCCTCGGCCTCCCAAAGTGCTGGGGTTACAGGTGTGAGCCAGCACACCTGGCCTTAATCTTCAAAATTCTTTCATTCATGGCCGGGCGCGGTGGCTCAAGCCTGTAATCCCAGCACTTTGGGAGGCCGAGACGGGCGGATCACGAGGTCAGGAGATCGAGACCATCCTGGCTAACACGGTGAAACCCCGTCTCTACTAAAAAATACAAACAAAACAAAAAAACAAAACAAAAAACAAAACAAAACAAAAAAAAAACTAGCCGGGCGAGGTGGCGGGCGCCTGTAGTCCCAGCTACTCGGGAGGCTGAGGCAGGAGAATGGCATAAACCCGGGAGGCAGAGCTTGCAGTGAGCTGAGATTCGGCCACTGCACTCCAGCCCGGGTGACAGAGCGAGACTCCGTCTCAAAAAAAAAAAAAAAAAAAAAATTCTTTCATTCATTAATTCAGCACATATTCTTTGAATGCTACTTTGTGCCACATATTTTAGGGACTCAGAAATGAGCAAGACATAGCAACCCTCCGAGGTAGATATTATTCTTATTCAGATAATTATTATTCAGATATATTATAAGATAATTATTATTCAGATATATTATAAAATAATTATAATAAAATATATAATATATAAATATATATAATTAAAAATATATAATATAATTATTATTCAGATAAAGAAACGGAGGTCCAGGCTGGGCACAGTGGCTCACGCCTATAATCCCAGCACTTTGGGAGGCCGAGGCAGGTGGATTACTTGAGCTCAGGAATTTGAGACCACCCAGAGCAACGTGGTGAAACCCCGTCTTTACTAACAATACAAAAAAATTAACCGGGTGTGGTGGTGCACGCCTCTAGTCCCAGCTATTTGGGAGACTGAGGCAGGAGAATCTCTTGAGCCCCAGAGGCAAAGATTGTAGTGAGCTGAGATCATGCCACTGCATTCCAGCTTGGGCTACAGAGTGCGGCTCCGTCTAATGAAAAAAAACAACTGACAGAGAGCCATTGCTTGCACTGTTTCATTTGCACAAAGTTGATCCTCTGGCTCTCAACAGCCTCATGCTGGTATGCTCCGTATGGAAAGGGATATTTTAATTTTGGGTGGCAACTCTTTTTCCTCTTTCTTTTTCCATTATAATTCTGGAAAAATTAAATGAGGAAACATCCTGGCATATAGTTTAGGAAATACAGCTTGTCTGAAAGCTGCCAGGAATAAAAGCTAACACTTTCTCCACTGAATTTTATCTGCTTTTTTTTTTTTTTTTTTTTTTGAGACAGGGTCTCACTGTGTCTTCCAGGCTGGAGTGTAGTGGTGTGATCACAGCTCACTGCAGCCTTGACCTTCTGGGCTCAAGTGATCCTCCCACCTCAGCCTCCCAAGTAGCTGGGACTACAGGTGTGTGCCAGCATGCCTGACTAATTTTTTTGTGTGTTTTGTAGAAATGGGGTTTTGCTTTGTTGCCCAGGCTGGTCTCTAACTTCTGGGTTCAAACGATCCTCTCACTTCAGCCTTCCAAAGTGCTGAGATAACAGTCATAAGCCACTGTGCCCAGCATTATCTCCCACTTTTAATAAATTAGGCAGAATTGGCCCCTTTTGATCTGATAATTAGATTTGTTAATAACATTTCTAGCAAAAAACATGATGGAGTTTTATGAACATGTAGCAATGTAGTCATCTCTTTTTCAGTTTCCTAAATTAACTCTACTTACAATTATTGGCTGGGTACCTTAGTGATTAAGTAAAAAGCTTGTGAGTCAAACAGATTTGACAAAACAAAGTTTTACAATAAAAATTTGTATAACTCTCTAAACTTCAGTTTCCTTGCCTGTAAAATGCAGTTGAAGCTACTTCCTTCATAGAATTCTCTAGAAGATCTCAAAGATTCAGGGGTTGTGATCACCATCTACCCCCCATTTAATTCACTAAACTGACTCCTGCAAGAATTGAATGGATGCTGGAGGATGATGGAGGACTACTGCAAACTCAGCCAAATAGTAATTGTGATATGGTTTGGCTGTGTCCCCACTCAAATCTCATCTTGAATTGTAGCTCCCATAATTCCCATGTGTTGTGGGAGGGACCTGGTGGGAGATGATTGAATCATGGGAGTGGTTTCCCCCATACTGTGCTCATGGTAGTGAATAAGTCTCACGAGATCTGATGGTTTGATAAGGGGTTTCCCTTTCACTCGGCTCTCATTCTGTCTTGTCTGTTGCCATATGAGACGTGCCTTCTGCCTTCCACCATGATTGTGAGGCTTCCCCAGCTGCATAGAACTGTGAGTAAAATCTTTTTTTCTTTATAACTTACCCAGTCTTGGGTATGTCTTTATCAGCAGCGTGAAAACGGACTAATACAAGCCCCAACTGGAGTTGCTGTCTTTCCTAGATCCAATTAACATTGCTTCAAGTCTGTGGTGTCCAACCATTGATTTGGCTTATACATTCTTTCCCATCTCTAACAAGAAAAAGGACCAAAAATAGCTCAATATATGTGGGGACAGACAACAATATACATTTACAGTCTACCTCAAGGCTATGTTAACTCTTGCCCTCTGTCATAACATAGTGTAAAGGGACTGGGTCATCTGGGCATCCTGCAAAACATCATATTGATCCAGTCTATGGGTGAGATAGTGTTAATAGGACTGGATGGCTCCAAAGAGTTGGAGATAAACCCTATAAGAATTCAATCCCAAACAAATTAACACAGGAGCAGAAAATCAAATACCACATGTTCTTGTAAGTGGGAGCTAAACATCAGGGATTCATGGACGTAAAGACAGCAACAAAAGACACTGGGGACTACTAGAGCGGGGAGGGGAGGAGAGGAGCAAGGGTTGAAAAACTGTTAGATACTTGCTCAGTACCTGGGTGACTGGATCATTTGTATCCCAAATCTCAGCATCACAGCATCACACAATGTATCCAGGTAACGAAACTGTGCATGTACCCCTTGAATCTGAAAGTTGGAAAAAGTAGCAAATAAAGCAGAAAAAAAAAAAAAAAGAATTAGAAGGACTCCAGAAGTTTAAGAGGCTCAGCACATGGTGAGGTTTTTAGGGATTCAATGGTCTAGGGCCTGCTAGGACATCCTCTCCAAGGTAAAGGACAAGTAATTACATTTTGTTACTCCTTAAGAAGACAGCAACACTCAGCCAGGCGCGGTTGTTCACGCCTGTAATCCCAGCACTCTGGGAGGCTGAGGTGGGCGGATCACCTGAGGGCAGGAGTTCAAGTCCAGCCTGGTCATGGTGAAACCCCATCTCTACTAAAAATACACACACACACACAAAATAATAATAAGCTGGGCATGTTGGTGCATGCCTATATCCCAGTTACTTGGGAGGCTGAGGCAGGAGAATCGCTTGAACCCGGGAGGCGGAGGTTGCAGTGAGCCAAACTCCATCTTTTTGCCCAGGCTGGAGTATAATGGTGTGATCTCAGCTTACTGCAACCTCTGCCTCCCGGGTTCAAGTGATTCTCCTGTCTCAGCCTCCTGAGTAGCTGGGACTACAGACACTCGCCACTACGCCCAGATAATTTTGTATTTTTAGTAGAGATGGAGTTTCACCACATTGGCCAGGCTGGTCTCAAACTCCTGACCTCAGGTGATCCACCCACCTTGGCTTCCCAAAGTGCTGAGATTACAGGTGTGAGCCACCGTGCCTGGTCTGCAGCATATTTTATACTTGGGAATACTGCTCCAACCCATTTTCTTAGGAACATGGAAGGCTGCCAACTTTGAACAGATCTCAAGGCAGAAAAGAGCTCTGTGGCAGAGTCAGGCTGTAGTACAAGCAGCTCCGCCTCTGGGGCCAGATAGCCTGGAAGAACCCATGCTATTAGAGGTATCTGTGGTGGGAAGAGATGCCACATGTTTATGGCAAGCGCCAGTGAGAGAATCACCACGTAGATCCCTCAAGTTCTAGAGCAAAGCCATTCAGTCTGCAGCAGAGAATTATTGCCATTAGAGAAATTACCTGTGGGTGGCCCTCACAGAGATAAAGGGCTTGACCATGGGACATTAAGTGACCCTTGCAGCCAGAACTGTTCATCCCAAGCTGGGATCTGTCAGACCTACCAAATGACAAGGTCAGATGGGCTTGACAGCAATCCATAGCAAGATGGAACATCTGGGATCAGGCACAAGCAGGCCAGACAGCATGAGTAAGCTGCACAAGATCCCCATGGTGGCCAAGACCCCCATGTCATACCCCAGTGTGACACCAGCACGCCTCCTTCAGTTTACCCTGGTGGCTGCTTTGGGACTCCCTTATGACCAGCCAGCAAAGACGATAAAGGCCAAGCTTGATCCACAGATGGGTGCATTTAGCATGGGGGTGCAAGTTGAAAACAGAGAATGGCTACACTGCCATTCAGCAGTGACCCTTAAAGACACGAATGAGGAGGAATCTTCCCAATGGGCAGAGCTTTGGGCAGTGCACCTGCCCATCAACTTCGTGGCCAAGAGAGCCTGAGGTAAGATACAGACATATGGGCAGTGACAAAATTAGTAACGATAAATATAGGAAGATTAGAGACAAGGTGGTCTGGGAAACAGGGATGTGTGGACCCATGGAAACTGGCACTGCATCCTATTCTGCTGTCCCCCAGACAGCATCTACCATGGAAGAGGTACCATGTAACAAAATAGGCAGAGAGACTCAGGCCGTTCAGTTAGCCTCTGTCACTGGCCACTCCAGTTTTGGCACAATGGGTTTACAAATGGAGAAGCTATATGGCAGGGTTAGAGGTTCTACATTCACTAAGAATGCTCTAGCTACTGTCACTGTTGAATGTCCAATCTTCAGCAACAAAGATTAACATAGAGCCCTTTTCATCCTTCATGTGATGTATGAGAAAAAATAACAATTTTTTTTTTAAAGAACATAGAACCCTCAACATGACAACCATCCTTCAAGGAGCCCCATCAGTCCCTTGGTGGCATGCTAATTACATCAGACCTCTTTTACCTGGAAGGGGAAGCAATTCATCTTGACTACAACTGACACATCTTTTGGGTGTGGGTTACCTTTCCTGGCTACAACGCCTCGGCCGATCTAAGGACTTGCAAAGCATTAATCCACTGACATTTAGTCTCAGATAATACCACATTAGACCAAGGGTTTCAGGTAACTCCCATCAGACCAAGAGACAGCAAAGGTAGTACAGCCACCTTTGGATGACTGTGACATCCACTGGACTTACCACATACCACCTTGCCCAGAAGCAGCTGGCCTCAATGACCCTGGAAGACTTTGGCACTGTCTCCTACATCCAAACAGTCTAACTGGGCCACAGAGGAACAATAGACTGGGTCTTTCCCAGCCCCAATCTGGAAATATCATTTCACGTCTCCCTATAGACCTGTAAAAAGCAAGCACTTGAGCTCTTCATTATTTCCCATTTGGGTCCTTTCTCTCTTCCACACCTGCAATAAGTTCTGCCTGAAAGCTGTTGTACCACAGCACTCCCTGGAGTACGGTTCACCCAATGCTGCTTCTCACAGGAGTCACTGATCTGCCTTGAGGCTTTCGTGATCAGTGCCTGGCAAGGCTCCAGCCCCACTGGACCAAAGACTCTGTCATCCCTTCCCGTTCCCAACTATGAGCAGATTCTCTCCAGCTTTCTAAAATCATGGGCAAGGAATTCTGGCAGAAGGTAGACTAACACTCAACTTCTATTCTTCTCCCAGGCGCATTTTTAACTCTCTTTCTATCCAACAGTGTCTAGAAAATTCTGTCTCCAAAAGACATGATCAGCAGAATGCAGACGAATGATGTCTTCCGTCAGTAACAATCACCATCCTATTGTCTCCTAGCTGGATTTGGCTTTCCCTAGAGGTTGCAGTGATGTCATATTGGAGGGGACTACAGTACTTGGGCCACCCTAGAGTGGGCTGTAAGGCCCCTACAGCTCTGGATCGCCGGGGGGCGTGGCGTGGCGGCTGCTGGGGGCCCGGATCGCCGGGGGGATCCGGGGGGTGGCTCACCCCCCCGGCGATCGGGGGCCCCAGCCGCCGGGGGGCGTGGTGTGGCGGCTGCTGGAGGCCGGATGGGGGGCGTGCCTCATCCCCGGAGACAGGGCTCCCAGTAGCCGTGGGGAGAGGTACTGACTATTAGTCCCCACATCACAGGGAGTGCCCCACAGATATCACCGAGTTGGTCTTCACCTTCTGCCATTTGAGGAGTAATACCATGGTCTTGTCTTCCCGATATCAGGAAGCGTTTATCCCGGGGTTGTACAGTGTCTGCCATACTGGGAGTAACATCAATCTCCTGGCCTTGTAATATTAAGAAGAACGTCACAGTGTGGATGTACAACCTCTGCCATATTGGGAGTAATATTAGCCTCTGCCCTCCATGGATATTAGGAACAATATCCCAGGCTGGGTTTTCTCCTCCTGCTGTACGGAGTGTTATATCACCTTCTCCCTTCTAGGATATTAATAACACTATCACGGGGCGGGTGAACACAACCTGCGAATTATTATCATCCTCTTCCCCTCCTGATACTGGGAACAATATCACAGAGGAGCTGTACCCTCCCTGCGATATTGGGAGCAATAGCATAGGCTTCTTCCGGGAATATTAGGAGCAATATTACTGGGTGGCTGTCCATTCATCGCTATGTTGGGAGTCGTGTCATACACTACCTCCCTGGATATTAGGATCAGTGTCACGGGGTCAGCGTACACCTACTGCGATATTAAAACTAAATTCATGCTCTCCGTCCCAGGATATGAGGAACATCACAGGTAGGTGTACACTGCCTGTGGTATTAGGAGTAATAATATGGTTATTACACATCAATGATCGATTTTAATAGTTATCAATGGTACTAATAATAGGATACCATTGTTAATTTTGGAGAATCATTTTAAGTACCTGATTATGCACGCTTAATATTAATTATTAATATTAATGTCATTTAACAATATTATTAGTTCCTAATACTAATCATTATTTTCTTACCAGCATAACTTTGTATTGATTTCAGTAACATTAATTGCGGATATCATTATTTGATTATTAATGGTGATATAAATATTAATTACCATGCCAAATCGTTAACATTTTAAACCACTATCAATTTTTACAAAGTTTACTGTGATCATTAATATCGATTATTAGTATTAATATTTATTATATTTATTAATATTAATAATTAATAGACTTGTTCCTGATATCCACCGGGGAGGGGATGATATTACTTTAAATATCACAAAAGGTGTACACGCACCCAGTGATATTGCTTCGAATTTCCGCGCGAGAGTGAAGGATGTGACAGGCAATATCGCTGGGAGTAGACACACTCCTAGGATACTGCAATTAATACTCAGGGGGAAGAGTATGATATGACTCCCAATACAGACGATCGGGGGCCCCCAGCCGCCGGGAGGCGGGGCGTGGCGGCTGCTGGGGGCCCGGATCGCCGGGGGACGGGGGGCGCTGGCGGGGCGGCTGCTGGGGGCCGTATGGCTGGGGGTGGCTCCCTCCCAGGCGATGGAGCTCCCAATAGCCGGTGGGGAGAGAGATGGGCTATTAGTCCCCTCATCGTGGGGAGTGTCTCACAGATATCACAGTTTGTTTTCACCTTCTGCCATATGAGGATTAATACCATCTTCTCCTCTTCCGGATATCAGGAAGAGTATCACACGTTGTTTTACATTGTCTGCCATCCTGGGAGTAATATCCAACTCTCGGCCTTGGAATATTAAGACGAGTCTCACAGGGTGGATGTACACCCTCTTCCATAGTGAGAGTAATATCACCCTCTCCCCTCCATGGATATTAGGAACAATGTCCCAGGCTGGGTGTACGCCTCCTGCTGTATGGAATGTAACATCACCCTCTCCCTTTCAGGATGTTAATAACAATATCACAGGGCAGGTGAACACAGCCTGTGAATTATTATCATCCTGTCCTCCTCCAGATACTCGGAACGATATCACAGAAGAGCTGTACCCTCCCTGCGATATTGGGAGTAACAGCGTAGGCTTCTTCTGGGAATATTAGGTGCAATATTACCAGGTGGCTGTCCATTCATTGCTAAGTTGGGAGTCATGTCATCCTCTACCCCACTGGATATTAGGATCAGCGTCACGGGGTGAGTGTACACCTACTGCGATATTAAAACTAAAATCATGCTCTCCGTCCCTGGATATTAGGAAGTACATCACCGGCAGGTGTACACTCCCTGTGGTATTAGGAGTAATTATATGACCATTAAACATCAATGATCGATTTTAATAATTATTAATTTTACTAATAATCAATAGGATCCCATTATTAATTATGAAAAATGATTTTAAATACATGATTATGCACGCTTAAAATTAATTATTAATATTAATGTCATTTAATAATATTATTAGTCCCCAATACTGTTACTTTATTACCAGCATCACATTGTATTGATTTCAGTAAGATTAATTGCTGATATCATTATTTTATTATTAATAGTGATATTACTATTTATTATTAGTACTAATCGTTAACATTTTAAACCAGTATGAATTTTTACTATCTTTCTTGTGATCATTAATACTGATAATTACTATTAATTTTTACTATATTTATTAATATTAATAATTAATAGGCTTGTTCCTGATATCCACCACGGAGAGGAGATACTACTTTAAAGATCACAAAAGGTGTGCACGCTCCCAGTGATATTGTTTCGATTTCCGTGTGGGAGAGAAGGATATGACACCCAATATCGCAGGGAGTAGAAACACTCCTGGGAAACTGTTCTTCATGTTCAGGGAGGAAGAGGATGAGATGACTCCCAATACACACGGGTGTACACCCTTAGAGGGTGTACACACTGGGGGCGTACACCCATCTGTGAAAGAGTTCATAATTACCAAAGGGGGAGATGATATTACTCACAATATCAGAAACAGGCTGTGAGTCCACCGTGGCCCCCAGCCGCCGGGGGGCGGGGCGGCTGCTGGGGTCCGGATCCCGGAGGGTGGCTCACTCCCAGGCGATGGAGCTCCCAATAGCCGGTGGGGAGAGAGATGGGCTATTAGTCCCCACATCGTGGAGGGTGTCTCACAGATATCACAGTTTGTTTTCACCTTCTGCCATATTGAGATTAATACCATCTTCTCCCCTTCCGGATATCAGGAAGAGTATCACACGTTGTTGTACAGTCTCTGCCGTCCTGGGAGTAATATCCAACTCTCGGCCTTGGAATATTAAGACGAGTCTCACAGGGTGGATGCACCCCCTCTGCCACAGTGGGAGTAATATCACCCTCTCCCCTCCATGGATATTAGGAACAATATCCGAGGCTGGGTGTACGCCTCCTGCTGTATGGAATGTAACATCACCCTCTCCCTTCCAGGATGTTAATAACAATATCACAGGGCAGGTGAACACAGCCTGTGAATTATTATCTTCCTCTCCCCCTCCGGATACTAGGAACAATATCACAGAAGATCTGTACCCTCCCTGCGATATTGGGAGTAACAGCGTAGGCTTCTTCTGGGAATATTAGGTGCAATATTACCAGGTGGCTGTCCATTCATTGCTGTGTTGGGAGTCTGTCATACTCTACCCCGCTGGATATTAGGATTAGCGTCACGGGGTGAGTGTACACCTACTGCGATATTAAAACTAAAATCATGCTCTCCTTGGTCCCTGGATATTAGGAACTACATCACCAGCAGGTGTACACTCCCTGTGGTATTAGGAGTAATAATATGACCATTAAACATCAATGATCGATTTTAATAAATATCAATTTTACTAATAATTAATAGGATCCCATTATTATGGATAATGATTTTAAAGACATGATTATGCACGCTTAAAATTAATTATTAATTATTAATGTCACTTAACAATATTATTAGTCCCTTATACTAACTGTTA
>NC_045435.1:83437658-83446367 GCF_002776525.5 Piliocolobus tephrosceles | reverse complement strand
GAGGGCAGTTTCTGAGCCTCCCAGACACCCAGGAGGAAGCGGGGTGAGGGGGGGGAGTTATCCACCAGAACTTGGATGGCGGAGCCGGGTTTGCTGGTGGCCCTGCGTGGCAGATCATTACGTGCAATAAAGAACAGGTGAGCGCCCTTAAGGGCGGTTTCTCGGCCCCCCTTCAGAACTGCAAGTGGAAGACGCCCCAAGGTGGGGGTTCGGTTATCCACAGAAGCCTGGATGGTGGAGCCGGGTTTGCTGGTGGCCCTCTGTGGCAGTTCATTACATGCAATAAGGAACAGGTGAGTGCCCTTGAGGGTGGTTTCTCGGCCCCCTTTGGAATCTCAAGTAGGAGATGCCCCAAGGTGAGGGTTCCAGTTATCCACAGGAGCCTGGATGGTGGGGCTGGGTTTGCTGGTGGCCGCTGCGTGGCAGGTCACTATGTGGAGCAATGGGAGGTGCGTGGAGTAGGAATAGAGGATGCACCCTCCAGTTACTGCTAGGAGTTGGCTCTGGTAGCAGAGGGGGGCATAGAGGGATTCCCATCATAGAGGGGCAACACGGCTGGGGTTCCACGTGTGCTGGACGCCGAGGTGTGGCTATATGTGATCTCAGTCTCCACAGCCGCCCTGGGAAGTGGGTTGAGTTACCTTCCCATCTCACATTTGAGAAATCTCGGGCTCACATCACAGCTGGGTAGGGTGGAACTAATGTCTCAGGCAGGACGTTGGCCCCAGAGCCCAGCTCTTACCCCTCCTGCTCTTTTCAGTCCACCAAGATTGTAGAGAGGTATGCGCATTGCAGGGGGCAGCTGAGAAACCAACACAGTAGAGGGGGGCAGGAAATAAAGCAGGCAGGAGACAGGCAGTGCTTGGGTGGTCTGGGTGTGGGGGGCACCTCTGGGCCTGTGAACCCCGTTCTGTGCTTCTGGCTTGCCCAACTTTGACCCTCAGCCACCTGCTGTGCGCTTCAGGTGAAATCTCAGTCCCTTGCGTGGTGCGGGCATCTTTTCTCCCTGGCTTTGCCTCTCCTTAAATCATGGAGTCTCAGTGGGGATGGCGGGGTGGTTGGGGGTCTATGGAATTTGCCCTCCACCTCCCCATCTTTGTCCTGTCCTGTCTGGCCTGTTACCTGGATGTCTCTTCAGAGCCTGCAAATCAGTGGAGGCCATGGCAGCCTCTCGCTGACCAACCTCTCAAACTCTTTTGTTCATCGGAATCGTATTAAATGCTGAATCCTAGGCACCCCATTAGACTCACACCTGTCTGGCATGGGTACTTTGAAGAAGGTACAGAGGGTTGCTGGGCTGTTCTAGGAGGGAATTTGCATTTGTAGAATGTCCGCTGTGGTCCTTCCAGCACTCTACTTTCCACGCGCACGTGGCATTAAACCTGGAAGTCCTCTGGGTGCTGTGCTGGTGAGGAAGCCCCAGCTGGATGAGGGGCTGCTGGGGCTCGGACTTGATTCCTGGGCTGGGGGCTGTGGGCTTGTTCTCTTCAGTGGGCCTGCTGATGAGATGCCCTGGGAAGTCCTGCTGTGCACTCAGGGGAAGATGTAGAGACAGGCTCAGGAAATACAGACCATGGATTTAAAAGTTGCTATTGGAAAATCTTTTATGAGCAAATTAATTTGCATCTGAAGACAATCATTGCTTGAATAATTGGTTTGTTTACAAAATTGTCCTATGAACAAACAGATTAAAGTTTTCATTCATGCCTTGTCTATAACATAAATAGGAGCTATTACCGCAACCTAAATTAGTTTTAAATTTTGTATCAGATTGCAGTCCAGATTATAAATGGCTGCTTGATGATCTAATTGATAAAACGGAGGAATTTAGTACTTGGAACCCAGGTGAAGAGAACAGAATGGCTTTGGTTTCTCAAAAGCGTGTGACTGAGGGGTGACCTGGGGTGAAGAGAAGTGGCTGGAGTCATTACACTCAATGAGGTGATCTGCCCCAGCCTTTCTCCATTGTCTTCTGGATAAAACAAAAGGGTGATAAATGTGTAAAACTTCAGCACTGGGTTCGTCTCTGCCCTGAGCTTCTTATACGGTCGTTAATGTGACCGGGCTGTATCTGTGAAGCCTCCATACAGGCACAAAGGAATTTGGCTAGAGTACGGTGGCCGGCGACCTCTGGCATCTGGGCCGTGTGTCATTTCCTAAAGCCCTTTTGGGTGAAATGACAGTCGCAATGTCTGTTGTTCGGAGAAGTGTGATCTCATGCATGAGATGCAGGTTTTAAACACCAAAACCAGGAAGATTGGTGGGAGTGGCTGTTTTCCAAGTGGTTTTCTGTGCTGCCGTGGACGAGGTGTGGATGTGTCATCTGTTGGTGAGATCCACTGGTGGAGGGGCTAAGCAAACCCGGGTGTGTGTGTGTGTGAGAAGCTACATCTCTTCTGGCATCCCAAGTAGACATTTTGTAAAACTTGTGAATTTGACCCTGACTCTGAGTGTTGAAGTCTGGTGCAGTGTCTTGAGCTCTCTTCTGCATTGAGGGTGAGTGACTGCAAATGACCGATTCCTCAGTGGTGAAAGTTCAAATTTAGCTTCCCTGAGGAAACCAGACCTCAGTCACCCGTGTCTCCATTGTAAACACTGCGGCCCCTACGCGGGTGGCTGCAAGTTTCCAGGCCCTCCTTGGAGAAGCAGCCATGTGGTGCTTGGTGATTTGATAACATCAGCCACCTTCTGTCTTCTGTCTAATCACGGTATAAATGATTCTCCTACAAGGAAACGGACCTGGTTTCTTCCCTGATCGTTGGAAGCAGCAGCCCGTCTAGGGACTGCACCGTCCTCTGCACTTTCATAGCGAAGCCTGTGTCTGTCTCCAAGGAGTGTCGTGTGTGTCATGGGAATCGCGGGAATCGCCTCCTTAATTCTTCCTGCTTTTGAGGGCTCGGGCAGCTCTGCCTGTTTCACCGGGATGAGCAGCGGGTGGTCTCTGGCTGCTGTGGGACCAGGGCTTGGGGTGCGTCATCACATCCGGTGGCCTGTCCAGGTGGGCATCATTGTCTTTTGCCTGTTGGCTGAGGCAGCTGTGATGCCGGGGGGTCATGCTTGTGTCAGGGCCAACCCAGTTCTTCCCGTGCACACCTCTCCTGCTGGAGTGCCTTTCCTTAAGATGACATATTGAATTAGCGTGGAGAATGCAGAGAGGCTCTGGGCCTCTCCTTCCCATTCTTACTCCATGGAGCTGTGATGCCCGACAAGGGAGACCATAGCCAGAGGCTCTTCTAAATTCAATTAGAATAAAGATTTGATTACATAGCTAAACACATTTGAAAATAATTTCACAGATTAAATTCCAGATTCAGCCCTTCAGGCCCAGTGGCCACGTTTCGGGGCTCAGCAGCTGTGGGTGGCTGTTGTCTTTCTGTGTTGGCTGAGCAGATTGGGACGTTTCTAGTTCAGCAGGCAGTTCTTTTGCATGGCTCCACCTGTGCTGAGGGCACCTTGGCTGAAGAGCCTCGTGGGGATCCCTTAGGCCTCTGGCTGCAGCCAGCCTGCATGGTTCTGCCCCGAGTCCTCTGCAGGTTCAGGTGGATCCCACCACTGAGCCAGCACTGCTAGACTTGTGGTACTGTGTGCAGACAGCAGAGGGGACGTCCAGGCCTTGCAGGGGCTGGGGCGACGGGTCTTCTTGGCCAGGCTCCCGTCTCTGAGTCTTCAGGGGAAATGCATCCACCATCCACACCGTGCACCAGAGGAAAACTGCAGGCTTCTCGGTGGATGGTGAAGTGAGATCATGCAGAGTGACTAGGCTTGGGCTCCTGACCAGCGTGGAACCTGATGATACCTTTAGGTAGAACCTGACATGCCTCTGTGTGTACATAGCAAAGAGAATGCAGCGTTTTGAGGTGGAAGGTTCTGGGAGTGTTGGCTGTTGGTGACTGTCCTGCTGTGGAGGACTTTGAATGCAGGCACTGGTTTAGGATAACCCTGGTTTCCTGGTCCTGGATGTGGGCATCCCTGAATATCCCGGGCTGGAGGAAGGCAGGGCAGGCAGGAGGGTGACAAGAGGTCACGTGTTTCCAGCTGTGGAGAGATGCCATCAGATGGCCAAGATCAGGAGGGTGGTGGCCGGGGGACCAAAGCAGGGGTGCGTGGAAATGCCATGTTTCCCGGGGTGTGGGGAGGACCTGTTGAACTCTATTCCTGGGCAACAGTTCTTCCATTCTCAGGAATCTGTGCCATTGTAATTGACTAGCAAATTCTGTAATTTAATTACTGTTAAGTCCCCATCCCAATTACCATGAATTAGCAACAGTGATAAGTTTCCCTGGTCAAGCCTTGCCAAGAATAAACATTGGAACTAGTTTTAGTTGCCTTGAGTTCCCTCCAAATCGGATTCCTTAGTGGATTGTGTCCCCACAGCTGCTGCAGTTCCTCCTGGGCCTGTCAGGCACATTCTAGACATTCACATCTCTGCTCAGATGCAGACGTGCACATTATTTATAGAAAATCGCACTGCACTGTGATCGACTTGAGCTGACATTTTCTAGGTGGGAGGTGGAGGCCGAGGACCCGTGAGGGACTGTCTGAGCGTCCTCATTGACTTGGAGCAGGTGCACATCTGTTCTTCAAAAGTTCTAAAGGGATGAAATTAGAAATACGAATTTTTAACATTCACGTGTTATGAACTCTGTTCAATGATTTCCTCTGAAATGAGACTATTTGCAGATGAGGCCGTCAGCCTGCAGCTCTCCTTAGAACTGTCCTAGGCCTTGATGCCATCCTATGGCCTCTTCCTGGGTGTGGGGTGCTCTGCTTGAAGCCAAACCAAAGGAAAGAACGTGATCAGTGTGCATCACTACTGCAGCCAGCTCAACGCACACACCCACAGGGAGGAGGGCCGGATCACTTAGCATTTTAAGTGCATTTAACACTAAACCAGCAAGTCAGCCAGTGCTTTCTGTAACCAAGCTGCCTGGCTCATGGAAGCCTGACACTTGACTTTTCGGAAG
This sequence comes from Piliocolobus tephrosceles, assembly GCF_002776525.5. Taxonomy (NCBI): domain Eukaryota; kingdom Metazoa; phylum Chordata; class Mammalia; order Primates; family Cercopithecidae; genus Piliocolobus; species Piliocolobus tephrosceles. The sequence goes on along the minus strand of NC_045435.1, from coordinate 83,441,403 downwards.
AGAATACTTCTGTGGAGTGTCAATATTTGTCTCATTTCTTGAGACTTTGTTCAAAGTGATGAACGTGTGTAAATTAGGACCTTTTTGTGTAAATTGGGCCACAGAGCTCTCTAGACACAGGGTAGTAAACGGCTGTGAAAGATGCCGCCTGATGTGAGCCGTGGCCAGGCACTTTGGAACCTGGGATTCCATCTCCAGCCTTTCAAAGGATGTAGAGGAATACAAAATGCAGATGGGAAAGTTCATATTTTTGGTATCTCTGTTCTTTTGAAATCAAAGTGCAAAGAAAAAGTTTTGCCTTGAGGTCTTACCCCATACTTGTTTTTCTCCTGAGGTTTTAAAATTGTCTTAAACTGCTTTTTTCTCCCCTGATCCTTGGGGAACTTCTGTCTCCATATCTTAAAATATATGGTAAAATTCAACACTGAAATGTAAAAACATGCTTCATATTATTTTTCTTTTAACTGATATATCTGACATTGGTGAAGAACTAAGTGGGTGTATTGGTTTATTTTTATTTTTTTTGAGACTATCTTACTCTGTTGCCCAGGCTGGAATGCCGTGGCATGATCTTGGCTCACTGCAGCCTCACCTCCTGGTTCACGCCATTCTCCTGCCTCAGCCTCCTGAGTAGCTGGGATTATAAGTGCCTGCCACCATGGATGGTTCATTTTTGTATTAGTAGAGATGGGGTTTCAACATGTCCAGGCTGGTCTTGAACTCCTGACCTCAGGTGATTCGCTCACCTTGGCCTCCCAAAGTGCTGGGATTACAGGCATGAGCCACCACACTCAGCCTGGGATATTCTTAATTGTAACTGTAATAAATCCCTTTAACAAAAACAAAACAGAGCAACCAAAGAAAAAGCTGTCTGAAAAGTCCTGAAATTAAAGAGCTCACTTGGACAGGGATTTGGACACCAGTTGAATGGCCCTGCACAAACCATAGTTACATGGGCCACTAGGCCTGTTAGATCCTTAGGGTATTTGAAGTCGTGGGGATATTTGCATTTCTGTCTCTGGATATCGTGTTAGTATGAATTCAGCTAGTGTTTGAGGGCCAGGCTCAGATGTGGAAAAACAAGAGCCCTTGCCCTCACGGCACTTCTCGTGTGTGTGTGTGTGTGTGTGTGTGTGTGTGTGTGTGTGTGTGTGTGTGTGTGTAAAATAGAAAGCATAAGATACTTTTTTCAATGAGCTGGGAAGATGGAAAAACAAGCTTAAGATGTTTACTTCAGAAGAAGGGAAGTGCAAGGAATACTCAGCTTTGATGCTGCTGAAGGAGGCCCCTGGCAGAGGCAGTTTCAGAGGTGGGGTCTCTCTGAGAAAGGTGGTAAGAAGGAAATAGGATGCCCCATCTGGTTTGCCAGAGATGGAGAAAGTTAGTATCCCCAAAACAGCCTCAGCATTCTGGCAAAGGCTTCAGAAAACCAGCTAGGATGTGGGACCTTGTTGGCTGCTGGGTAGAAGGAAAACATTGCTGGTCCTGAGGACTGTACTGTTCTTCCACTGCTATAAAGAACTACCTGAGGCTGGGTAATAAGAAAAAGTTTAGTCGGCATACAGTACTGTGGGCTGTACAGGCTTCTACATCTGGAGAAACTTACAATCAGGGTGGAAGGTGAAGGGGAGGCAGGCATGCCTTCACATGGCTGGAAGGGGAAGGTACCATGCACCTCCAAACAACCAGATCTTGGGAGAACTGTCACGAGGACAGCACTTGAGGGATTGTGCTAAACCATTAGAAACCACCGCCATGAGTCAATCGCCTTCCACCAGGGCCCACCTCCAACACGGGGTTACAGTTCAGCATAAGATTTGGTTGGGGACACAGTCACACCATGTCAGGCTTCCCATTCGTCTCCTGCACGTGCTTTGCAAATGGTTCTGTCATTAGTTTTTGTTTTTGTTGATATATGTACATATATTCAGAGTGCATGTGATATCTTGATTCATCCCTATATTGATGAAATCTGGGTACTTGGGATGTCTTTCACTTGAAACATTTTCTTTTCCTTGTGCTGCTTATGTTCAAATTACTCTCTCCTAGCTGTTTTGAAACACACAGTAGATGACCCACTGCCATCCCCCTGCTGATTTGTCAATAGTAGGTCTTGTGCTCCCATTAGGCTGTGTGTTTGTGCCCATTACCAGCCTCTGCCTATCCTGCTTATGAGTGGGCTCTGCTGGGCCCTGTTGACCACCTATTCTTGGCCTCCATGAGATCTGCTCTCAGCTCCTGCTTATGAGTGAGAACATGCGCTGTTTCTTTGCTTGGCTCGTTTGCTTCATGTAATGTCCTCCAGCTCCATCCATGCTGCCGCGGATGACAGGGCTCTCCGCCGTGTGGTGGAGTATTGCTCCTGTGTGTGTTCGGCCCACGTTCCCTTCATCCCCTGTTGACGGGCACTCAGGTGATTCCAGACCTTGGCTGCTGTGGATGGTGCTGCATCGAAGCTGGGAGCAGTCACTGGCTTTATACTCAGGGGACGTGAGCCAATTTGTTCTCAAGCAGCCTATCCCCAAAGCCCTCCGTGGAATGCCGCATTCCTTTGTGCCCATGGCTTCCACTAGGATGAACCACTGGGAAGGGGCTTTGAGTGAACGCTTGGGTTTCTGTCTTTAATTGGCACCCGGCTGCACTGACCAAGCGGGGGTCCCAGTGACCCTGGACACTGCTTCACATAAGGTCTAAAGATGCAGTTAGGTTCTTTTTTTAACTTAAAAAAAAAATGCTATAGCTTAACCAGGTCAAAAGCGTTATCAGTTAGTGTTTTTCATATTGGAAAGGTGTATATTTTATTTTCTAAGAAAGAAAAAAAATCCTGTTAAATACTCTAACCACAGATGAAATCATGTCAAGGAAAGAGGTACTATTTTGGGGGAAAATTACCCCTTCATGTCAAAGATCAAGGAGATGACTTACATTGTTTGAGTTAATTATGAAATCTTAAGTGGTTTTGAGAAGACGAACTGTGGATGCTGCAAGACATGAGACTGACGTTCATTTAACGTTAGTCAGCCCTGACAGAATGTGGCTATTTAAAGCTTCCTCCAGTATTGCTTGATAGATTGTAAGTTAATGTAAAGATCTGTTTGATGCTTTTATTTTACAAAATAATATTGAGAAAAAGTTTGACAGCCAAGGAACAGCCTTCAGCCAATTTCTTCCTAATTTCTATCACCAGAAAAATTTGCCCTGTTAATTCAAGAATTTACTTTTGGAAAATTTCTATAAGGAGAGCAGAGGTATTGGTGGTTGAATGGTAACTTGAATTTAGGTGAATATCATTAAATATTTCATAGTCATGTTTGTCTTGGTGGTTTTAGCAATTTTATATTAAATTTAGAACTGCGAGTCAAACCAAATGTTCTTTGCTTTCGTGATACTCCTTTGTATGACTATACTGGTAAAGAATGATAAAATGTGTATAGGGTATTTTTACTCTGTAGATAATTAGGATTTTTAGGGGAACAAATTAATCATTCTTCTAATAGACATTGTGCTGTGCTGTGTGTTGGGTCCTTTGTATATTGAATCACTATAATGAGGACCACTTGAAAGTATGTTTCTATACAAGTTCTTTTATATGCTGAGTTGTGTTATGTAAAATCCTTCATCCTTTAAGAAGACTAAGCAATGGGTTGGAGGAGAGGTTTAATCCCCCATTAGGTCTATTTCAAATGCCCAGAATTGAATGCAAGTGTGAATTATGTTTTTGAAGTGGGGTGTGTGTGTGTGTGTG
>NC_045435.1:83403427-83437648 GCF_002776525.5 Piliocolobus tephrosceles | reverse complement strand
GTGTGTGTGTGTGTGTGGTGGACTCCTTTTTAGGTCATGGGAGGGAGATAAAGATCAGATTTGCTGATGAACATTTGTGCATATTTTAGTGGAGAAGTCATATGACTTGACTGCACCTGTGTACTCTGATTTTGGTTTCGTTAGTGTCTGTAGCCACAAGCCTCAGCTGCCTCTGGGACCCACCCTGAGGGGCTGTGGTGAGGGTTATTAGAGTCGTGTCTTAGCGAGTGGCACAAACGGCCTTGTGGGCCTACTTTGGCTTTGTTTGAACCTGTAGATTGTTAAACTAATTTTAGTTTAACATTTTGAGGATTATAAATTGTGATTCTTGTCTAAGAGGTTTCTGTTGTCTCTGAAGACAGGAGGCCACAATACAGACGGTCCCTGGCTCACAATGGTTACATTTGTGATGGTGTTTCAACCTTGTGATGGTGTGAACTAGTCACACTCAGTGCATTGTTCGGCCTGAGATGGGCTGCCTCTGGATGAACCAGTTGTAAGTTGAAACTATTGTGTCAAATGCACTTTCTATTTAGGATATTTTTAGCTTATGCTGGGTTTATTGGAACAGTTTCATCCCATGGTGTAACTCAGGGAGCATAAGTGCTCATAAAAGTAGAGGCGATCTCATAGATACCACGAGATATAATGTATCTGATGTTATAGAGATACGATGAAAACAATCAAGTGGGACTTAGAAGCCTTGGAGGGACTCACATGGGCGGCTCCTGGAATGCAAACATGAGCGCCACTGGCTTCTGGAGGTGACGTCTGTGCCTTCTGCTTAGCCCAGTGTGTTATCGGCTGCTCTCTGGTGCAGAGAGGTCCAGCGTTCCTGTGTGTAGGTGTTTGAGCTGCCTTAAGAAGCTAGGTCAATTCTCACTGGTGTCTTCAGGGCTTTAGGCCCTCTGAACAAGCAGGAGGAAGGACGACTTTGTAGAGCTTTGGAAATCTCAACGGACTTCAGGGCCACCCCCCAGTGAGAGAGCCCCACTGGAGGCGAGCAGGGTGCTGTGCAGGCCTGTGTGGGGCCCAGGCATGTACGGATGTTGTGAGGGCCACAGGACACAGATCGGTCTTGGTTCACATCTGGTGTCGATGCCACGCAGCATTTCTGGCAGGTACATGAGTGTGGGGACTTGGGTTTTGGGGTGTGTGTCCTGGTTGCCTAGTTGCTTGGAAGACCCCTATTCAGACCCCAGCCTGAGTCACCATGACAGGCCTCCGGCTTCACATGCCACACAGAAGCCGTGGCTGGGTCACTGACGCCCACCAGATGTCAGATGTACGTGTGTATCTTCCCTGGTCTCAGGATGCGTCTTGTTTTGAGGTTATAGTAAACATTCTTTAAGAGGGGTTGTTTGCAGGGAGTGTTTGAGCTGTGAGATTCCCTTCCCAACCAATGCGATTTCAGATCGCAGCAGGTAATTACAGCAGGGGAGCTGTGAGATCACCTTCCCAACCAATGAGGCTGCAGATCACAGCAGGTAATTACGGCAGCGGGGCGGGTGGCAGAGCCCCTAACTGTGGCTGTTTCTGGTGTCTTGCCCAGCGGACAGAGCGTGCTGGGGCCTCCGTGGTCCTCTGTGGGGTGGGTGGAGCACATGAGCTGGGTGCTGCTCAGCCGTAGCCAGCTCCCCAGCCCGGGATTTATGCAGGACTCGTTATTAAGGCAACTTGGAACCCAGAAAGCAGCACGAAGAGCACGGGTTTGTGCGTTTCTGGATTCTTGGTGCTTCCCAGTCTCAGACACTGCACAGGCTCTGAGGGGTCTCGCCAGGAAGAGTTGCACAGTTGGCCCCCGGGGTGGAGTGGGGCTGCAGCGGGTCTTGCAGGAGCTGGAAGTGGGGGTGAGTGTCTCTCGCAAGCGGGACCTTTCAAATGGACGCAGCAGGATGCATCTATGGAAATGGTGCTGCCTAATGCAGGGCTGCAGCCAGCAGGGCCTGAAAGGCTACCGCGGGCTGTGTTTCTGCTCTCTCTTGAGAGAGTCTCTGCATGGTTTTCCTTGGATTTTGTCTGTTTGGAGGACACTCCCCCTTTCTTGGGCTTACCTAGCCTGAGCTTCCTTGTTGAGTATGACAAAGCCCTGAGAAGGCATTTTTATCACATAATTGTTATCCTGGTGGCTGGATAAATGACCTGCAAATGTGGGTGACTCAGTAGCTCTGAGGGTGTTCAATATCCAAGACAGAGGTGGGAATGAAATGTTCAGGCAGGCGTCAGAGGATCTGTTCTCTGCTTCACACTGGGGCCCTGGTTTGCTGACAGTCCTCACACTCGATCCAAAATGGGGAAAATGAAGTCTCACTGATTTGGCTTCAGCTGAGAGCCGCCTCCAGCACTGTCTTGTGTGAGTAACAGTTTATATATTTGGTGCAAAGGGCGGGCGTCAGTTGATCTTGCTTATGGTGGCTTTTCCGTAAGGAATTTAGGCTTTATTAGCTTTGGCAAGGGAATCCTGAGTGATAAATTGGAAGATTGTTTCAGGAAATTCTGGAACCTGCAGTGAATCTGGAGTCTGTATGAAAATGAGATTTGGATTCTCATGATTTCCTAATGCTACCCCAAAACTCAGTAGTTGAGATAGTCGTAGAGCTTCAGTTGTGCTGCCCCAGTTCCCCATTTTAAAAGGAACATGTTGCTTTCATCTAGAATGTTCTGAGCTCTGAGTGCTGCTGGCGGAGTGACCAGCTCTCTGCATCAGAGGGGAAGCCAGGGCTGTGCTCATGGCATCGTGGCAACTGGGAGCTGACCCTGGACCTCAGGCGTGTGTGATGCTGACCATTTATTTTCTGTAAACTCCAAGGGTGCTGTGGTCTCCTTGGCGCTTTACAGTCTTCTGAAGCTTTGATGTGTCTGCACTTTATAGATTTTTCAGAAGTAGACGGCCTTTTCCCACACCCTTGGACTGAGTTTTGTCAGAGGCTGGTGTGTGGGAAGCACCACACCCACATTCTGACAGGGAAGACTCTGGCGCCCAATTGGGATCAGTAGAAATTTGTTTTTCCTCCTCTCCAGTCTGGTCCAGAGGCTCCCTGCTTGGCCAGAAGAAAATCATGCGTATCCAAGTCATAGGCAAACCCCCTAAGTCAAACATTTGTCTTTTTTCTTCTTAATATACCCATTTAGTTTATATAGGACGTTAGATAGAGAAATGTCTTTTAGGGGAAAACTAATTTCTTGAATTACAGAGAACTTTTTGGATATAAACTGCAATCAAGAGGCTATTTTGTAATAAGATCTAGTTAAATACTACAGTTGAAAGCTCCTTATATTTGATGTTAAACTTGGGCCCAGTGTGCGTGTCCGCTCGCTCGTGCTCCTCATGCCAGGCTCGGCTGTGAACTAAAGGCACCTGTACATACTTTCTGGTTGCTTTTTTGAAAGTCTTACTGCTTGGCCTTTCCGACTCAAATGTTGAGTTACGTTGATTCTGTTCAGAATGTTCATCCCTCCATCTAGGATCCAGTCGTCTTTCAGGGAGGAAACATCTTCATCTTTGTCTCCTACAGTATTGTGTATTTAATAGTCAAATATTTATAGGTTACATGGGTGACTGATCTGTTCATTAGGAGGAAAACAATGCCAATTTTTACATCATTATAATGGACTAGTTAAATGATTAAGTTAGTATAATGAAGTTTACATGGCAAAAGAGGCTTTGCAGATGTGACTGTAACGGACATTGAGATGGGGGAGGACCCTGGGTTGTCCAGGTGGGGTCCAGTGTCCTCACATGTGCCTTGATGAGAGAGTATGAGGGTCTGCCTCAGAGGAGGAGACCTGAGGACGAGATAGAGGCCAGAGGGCTGTGGGGTTGAGGATGGGAGTGGGGCAGGGGCTGGAGGGGCATGGGGCCAAAGGTGATGCAGGGGCCAGAGGAGTGCAGGGCTGAGGCTGGGGCAGTGGTCAGAGGGGTGTGGGGCTGTGAGACAAGCTGCATGGTGGCCTCTATGAATTGGGAGACTCCAGGCAGGAACATAACCTACTCTGACCCCTTGACTTCAGCCCTGGGACTCCTGACTTCCAGGGCTGAGAGGTTTGCATTTGTCGTAATTTGTTGCAGCATCAATAGGAAGTTAATGCATTGTTTCACCTCCAAACCTTTGAAAAGTAACCCTGTTGTATCGGCCTTTTGTGTGACCTAAATTCTAATGAGATGGTTTGTAGGAAATAATGGACACAAACAATGGCAGAACAGAAAGTTGGACAGAAGCAGTGTCTTCTGTGGTTCTGTAGTTTGGGTCTGTGGTTAGATTTCAGTCATAGTGTGTGGTCTTGTTCAGCGTATACCTGGAATACCTGTTCAGAGCTCCTGGGGGCGTGGTCTTTAACACTGTTAGGATTAAAACTTCACATCAGGGACAGAATTCCTGAGTTAGTGTTAGCCAACCTTTGAATAAGAGTTGGCATGTAGAATCTGCCCACTTTACTAGTATGAAGCAGCAAAATCTTTTTTTTTTTTTGAGATGGAGTCTCATTCTGTCACCCAGACTGGAGTACAGTGGTGCGGTCTTGGCTCACTGCAACCTCCGCCACCTGTGCTCAAGTGATTCTCCTGCCTCAGCCTCCAAATTGCATGATTTATTTTCCTGTTTTATATACTTTGCAAACTGTATTAATATAAATGACATGCCAGAACTTACGAGAATCCAGCATTTTCCCATGCAAATTAGTGATGTGGAATTCCTGGGCTGGTTTGTTTCTATAAGATGTAAGGTGGATTCTTTGCCTCATTTCTGCGGAGCTAACAATTGCTAATCACCCAGCACTCTTACCTCCCCCAACAGCCCAGGTGAGGGGTGCTACCCTCGCTGTCATGTTGAGAGGCGGGAGACTGAGGCCTAGATGAGCAGGTGACACGTTCCTGTCCAGCCCCACCCACCCCGTAGTTTCCTGTCATGGCTCAGCTCTCTTCCTGCAAGAAAGGACAAACCCTGGTGCTGGGTAGAATTCCTTGTGAAACCCTTTCCATCCTCCAGGGAGTTCCTGCTTTATGGTGGTGGCTCACGGGAGTCCTTTGGGCCACTGAGAAAGTGACTGATGTTGTAACATTACTGTCTCTCTGACTGCTGTCGATTGGGTGATTTGTAAAGAGACATTTATTGCTCAGAGCTCTGGAGGCTGGGAAGTCCAAGGTCAAGGCAGTCCAAGGTCAAGATGCCTGCAGATCTGGTGCCCCAGGGCCTGTGGCTCACAGACGGCAGCATCTCCCCGGGTCTTGTGTGGCAGCAGGAGTCTCAGCAGGCCTCACATGGTGGAGGAGCAGGAGGGCTCCTTCAGGCCTCCCAACAAGGACACCAACCCCAGTCCTGAGAGCTGAACCTCCCGAAGGCCCCATCTCTTAATGTATCCCATCGGAGATGGTTTTAGCATGAGATTTTGGTGACATTCAGGCCAGAGCCATTGGTCTGCTGTAGTGTTAGGGCTGCCATGGCATCATTACTGCAGCAGAACCACAGCCTTCTCATCTGCGTTTGCTGCAGGAGGAAGACGCAGGTGCCTGAGCAAGTTGGGGTTTGGTGCAAGAAGTGGAGACCCTCTGGGAATCTTAGCAGGAGGAACTTAAGGGCTTTGAGAACTGACACCTTAGGACTGTAGTTTTCTTCAGACTGTAAAAACCTTGTAAATACTAAACATTGCCTGAGCCCTGTGATCCTGTAAAACAGTGATGGTTAAGACATTCCCCCTCCCCACAACTGTGTCCCCACTTTGTTTACTGCAAGAAGCCCCTTCCCATGTGGCTTAGGCTGACTTGCGGATGACCACTTACCAAGGACAAGGCCAGGCACAGGCCTTCAAACCCCCTTCTCTGCCTTATAAGTGATTAGCTAAACTGCCTGTTCCCATTGATCAATCAGAACAAAATGCTTATTAGCCAAATCTTGGTTCTTCCTCTCTCCTTACCTGAGCCTGAAGCCCCTCTGAGGAAATCTCTGATCCCCGATGAGCCACCCCATTTCTTGTGTCCCCAACCACTTCATCCTGGCCTTGTTTTCCCCTTCCCTGTGAAGGAGGGAGCTGTTCTAGCTGCTCTGAGATGCCGGCAGGCCTGCTGTTAGAGCAGTGGGCACCTCCCACCTTGAAATGGTTCTTCATGGTGCATTTGCACCTAGGGGGGTGGACTTGTCTTTGACTGTTGCCTTCCATAGAGGACGGTTAGGGTGGGCAGGAAAGAATTCTCTGCCACAAGTGCAATCCAGGCTGTTTCCAGAAGCGGGAATTCTCGTTCCCTGGAGTCTGGGAATGGATTTCCAGTTTCCCAGCTTCAGGTGGAGTTGAAATTGAATGAGGCAGCCCACCACACCCATCTAAAGACTGGAACTAGAGCTGTTTTTAAAGTGGCAGTTTCTCCGTAAGATTAGCAAAAAAATGCACTCGGCACATTTCTTTCTGTCGCATATGCATTTGGCCATCTAAAATGGGAATGGTGGTTTTTGAAGCTTGGATGTAGTTTTAAATTTTGAGTATTATAAACCTTAATGTAGCTTCTTAAAATGTTTGCCTGATTATCTGGAGATTTGCTAAACCTTTGGAGTGGTAATGAGTTGATCTATATGACTTTGCTTTATATGATGCAGTGAAAATACTATAATTATAACACCTCTGCAGTTGGTTGCAGCAGGTGATTGGCCAAAACAAATTCTGCCTTTTGGTTTTCTTTAACCAAACAAGGGAATAGAGTGTAGGCTGAAGTGGCAAATTCATTTCAGAGCACGCCAGAGCCCTCAACAATTGAGCAGTCTTCTCAGGTGAACATGTAATGTGCCGTGAGTCTTGGCAAGCCTGGTTACTGATGTGTGCACGTGACATCACGGAGCCACACCTAGGAAGATGTGGTTTCTGTAACAAGCTTTGGAAAACCAAAGTTCAGCTTAATTATCCAATTTTGTTACAGAAAAATCTTTGACCAGGTGGCCAAAGACCTGACTGTCTCAGGGTCGAGATGTGGTTATAAAATTGCCCTTACTTGGTGCCAATCAGTGTTGGTCCACAGTGATACTCCTCCAAACTCCTCCAACCTCACTGAATAGTTTGGAGACTGAAATGAGACTGAAAATCTTAAGGTGAAAATGGTTCTGGGGCACCTGGGAATATCCGCACACCCGTGGGTGTCCTCTTTAAGGTGGAAAGGGCTGCGGGGGGGCCAGCAATATCCACACACCCGTGGCCATTGTGGCTGTCCCCTTTTCTGGTCAGTCACCTCTGTGTTCCCGCATTCAGGCTTTGGGACACTTATGAGCAGCTCGTCCCCTGGGCTGGTGAGGAAGGAGTGGGAGGTTGTTCTGAGGCTCTGTCACCATCTGCCCTGTGGTGAGCTGGGCAAGGCAGCAGCAGTGACCCTGGAGGAGTCTGGTCAGTGAGGGCTTCGACAGGAAGTGCTGAGGCTTGTGGTGGCTCTTCCAGTCGTAACCAAATGTCGTCCCTCTTATTTCCATGATTCCTTCTAGTTCTGTGCCTTGCACTGCAGAGTCTCTGTGTGTCTATAAATACACATTGGTTTACAATACAGCTGTCTCTTTCCCCTCTGGGGCTTGGGCCCAGGGAGTGAAGTGCAAGACCCCCTTACTGCTGGATGCCCACCAGCACGAGGTACTGCCTGCCCTGCTAACTAATGCCTACAGCGAGTCCTGGAAGCCCCCTCCTGAGCACCTGGCCTGTTGATGGTGTACACGGGAGACAGATGAGCTCCCCTTGACCCACGCTAAGCAGAGACTGGGGAGGTGGTGGCAGCACTGTCCCCCATGGTGCATCCTTGGTGCATGGAGGAAAAGTCTGTTCATGCTTAAAACAGCCCGCCCTCTCAAAAGCAGAGTGACAGCCAAATTTACATCTGGAATCTTAACAAAGGGTCCGTCTCTGAGAGAAGAACGTGGCATGTATGTGTGTACCCTTTTTTTTTTTCTTTTGAGACAGTATCCCTCTGGCACCCAGGGTGGAGTGCAGCGGTGCCATCTTAGCTCACTGCAAGCTCCACCTCCCAGGTTCACTCCATTCTCCTGCCTCAGTCTCCTGAGTAGCTGGGACTACAGGCACCCGCCACCACGCCTGGCTAATTTTTTGTATTTTTAGTAGACACGGGGTTTCACCGTGTTAGCTAGGATGGTCTCAATCTCCTGACCTCGTGATCCACCCGCCTTGGCCTCCCAAAGCTCTGGGATTACAGCCGTGAGCCACGGTGCCGGGCCGCATATGTGTACCTCTTTACAAGTCTTGCCCGACCTTTGCATTTAAAAATTATTGAAAAACTTAAGGATGTAACTGACAAGAACGTTATAGGTTTCTCCAAGTAAAAATCTGGAAAACTTAAGTTAACCCATAATGTGTTTATTTCTATGAGTCCCACACTTGGATTTTAAAGGTGGGCCAAACATCTCTAAGTTCTTCAGCCCGATTTCCGTGGAATCGTGAATGAAACATGCTGAAGCTGCCGTGTGGATTTTATGTGGTGGTGACAAGTGGGGCTGGTCATTAAACAACTGGAGGAATCCCTGTCCTTTCTGTGCTCCTGTTGGACACTAGGCACGTGCTTGGGTGTGTTCTCTCTCTCTCTGTGTGTGTGTGTGTGTGTATGTATGTGTGTGGACATGATGAGGACAGAATTTCTGGATGATCCACACGGTGGTATATTCTTTTCTGTTAAAACATGTCTTCTGCTGCTTCTACATAGACCAAGTGTTTCTTTCTCTTGCCTGTCTACATAAACGCTGTTGAGCAAAAACTGTATTGTAGACATGTGAAGCTGAATTCCACACTATAAAGCAGATAGAGATGACTGAGTGTAGTGTTTTGTGGAAGGAAAGTTTAAAATGATTTTTAGCTTTTTCCCTGAAATAGGGAATAATTGTAACTTTTTCCCTGAAATAGGGAATAATTAAATGGGAAAATAATTAAATTTTCCCATTTAATTGTTAGATTATATTTAATTATTTGTTAAATTATTCATGTATTGCAAGGGAAAAAGGAACTAGATCACCCCATGTACTCATGAAAATTTAAAGGGTATTGGCGAATTCATTTGAACTCCTTTAATTTTTTTTTTGGACAGTCTTGCTCTGTTTCCCAGGCTGGGTACAGTAGTGCAGTGACAGCTCCCTGCAACCCCAACCTTCCAGGCTCAAGTGATTTTCCTGCCTCAGCCTCCCCAGCTGCTGGGATTTACAGGCATTAACCACCACACACAGCTTATCACCTCTTGGAGACTAGCTTTGAGTTTGGGCATTCAGTGAACTGTATTTTGGTTAATTCCCAAAATTTCTCACTGTTTATCTTTAATTTGCCAAAAATCTAAATGTATTGTGAAATGTGTTACATTTCCTTAGCATTCACGGATTCCCTGTTAATGGGGCAGAGACGCAGAAGGTGTTCGGACATCATCAGGGTTGCAGTTGAGTGCTTGCCCTGAACTCCCTGGAGCTCTGGGCTCTGTGGGCCCACGGGGGTCCTCTGTCCACTGAGGGGGCCGGGTTACCTGGAAGGTCCCTCCAGCCTCTGCGATTTTGCCCTTTTTAGGTTAACATCTCATCCTTGTCCTGGACAGCATTGCCTTTTGTTCACCGACCCAAGAGTGAACAGCTGGTTGGTGGCCAGTGCTGCTTCCTTCAGCTGGGAGGTGGTGATGTGATTACACTTCTGTAGAACTTGGTTCTTGGTGTATTAAGGGTTCAGTTGTATCTTGATTTTTAATCTGCACCTCTGAATTGGTCTTTTCATTGCAAAGAGATTGCTTGCTGGATTTGTTTCTGAATATTTCGTGGATAACAGGAGAACCTCGTTTATCTGTGTGTTCTTTTAAGGTGTTTTTGCCGGACATTTAAATGGGTGTCTTAGCCCTTAGCCCACTTTGTGTGGTGGATTCATTCTAATCGTTGATGTGAAGTCTCTTCTATTAAGGCCAGAGGACGTGGGGTGCTGTCTCCCTAAACTCGGGGGAAATGGCATTGTTCTGCCCTTCTCCCTGGGAACGCTGGGGTTTCCAGGTCTCTGGACTTGGCTCCCACACTGGGAAAGTGGCTGTGGCTTCTGGAGCCCGTTTTGTGTGGGGCTGACTCCTTCAATTGCTTTATTCCCCACCGTCTTTGCTGCTTTATGATGCAAGGGTGAGGGAGTCGGGCCCGGGGGCCGCGTCTGTGCCTGAAAGGCTCAATGAGAAACTCCTCGTGGGAAGGATGTTCCTTGAGGGCAGCTTGGAGTCTTTTCCTACTTTTAACAGAGCAGTAGCTATTCACATGGTTCTATTCTGCTAGTGATTCAAAATAATTGGTGTAGAGTTACGAAGATGTCCGAGACACCCATGATGCACGCTGGGCCAGTGCCAGGCATTGTGCTCAGATGCCTTCAGACCACATTCAGATGCCAAAGATTCTTGGTTGGTTTTTCTCAGACTTATGAGAATCTAAAACACGAGCCACTGTGGATTTTCTCTTGAGCCCCCCGTGCCTTTGCTTTGTATTTTGGGAATGAATGACTTCATCAAGGGGAAAGAATTTGAGGAAGGAGCCTCTGAAGCTGGCAGGGGGTGGGGAGGGGTGAGGGGCAGAGGGAAGCTGTAGGGGGAGGAGCCAGGCTGGGGCGTCTCTGCATGATGCTCTCCCACTCCCGGCGCGAGGCCCCAGGGACTGACCAACTTTCCCACAGGAAATGTGTATGATGATTGCGTGTCTGTTGTGTGGGCTGGCCATTTGGATTGAGGGAAGGTCCGTGTTGTGATTCCTTATTGATTCGAAGGTTGAAAAGGTTTGTACTCAATACAGGGGGTTCTTAGTGCAATGGGAAATGTGATCACAGCCACCTTCGGGGTGGGAAGGGCCCTCGAGGCCCTCAGTGGTGGCCGGTGTTGGCCTTAGCCTCCCTGGGTGAGCTGCCCTCAGGGTGGGAAGGGAGGTCCTTGGTGGTGGCCGCTGCTGGCCTTCACCTCCCCGGGTGAGTGCTGCTCCATCCCCAGCGTCTCTGACTCCTTCCCTGGCACCTTCCTCGTTGGAGGCCATGATCCATCAGCCTTGTCCACACGTGTGCTGCAGACTAGTGCTGACTGCAGGCCCAGGGTTGCTCAGAGGAGGCCCTCGTGATGCGAAGCTAAACGTTTAATGAGTGCGCTGCTGAATGCGTGAGCCACGTCAGCCCAAAAGTCTGGGTAGGAGGAAACGGCGGGGTGGAGGGAAGACTGGACAGATGGGTGCTTTCCTCGACCCCTGGGGGCACGGCCAGGTCCATGCTCAGACCTCCTGGTTTCTCCCATATTTCCGTCAATAGCAAGGGAAGGACTCGGGGCACCCAGGGACCTCATGGGTATAAGCCGTGTCCTCGCATGGCCCCAGCTGTGGCCAGTGACGTTATTCTCTTTAACCTCAGGTTTATTGTGTATAAAAACACAAAGGGACAGAAGTAGTTCAAGGGCCTCTAAAGACTTATGCAATTGTTAATAGGCCTACTTTTATGATTTCTTATGTATTAAGAGCAAATCATGAAACAAACTCATTTCTGTTTGAAGAAATCTTTACTGTTCTCATTTTTGTGGCAAGCGACATTGATTTTTTGCTTAGTGAGAGCGTTAGTGCCCTCCTGCCCAGCGCTGCTGCCTGGCGTGTCCTCGGCACACACCTCTGTCCATTGGTCTCCATTCACCTTTCCGCCTAGAATTGTCGGAGGGGCGCTGGGATCTTAGGGCTAGAAGGAAACTCTGAAGACCACTTCAGAGTTCAGTTGTCATGGCCTGTGAGTCACAGGTAAATAAACCTGCATGAAGGGACGTTGGCTGTACGGTATTTCCTTCCGTTTTGAGACTGGTAGAAAAAGGTCAGTTCTATTCCGTTGGGTCCCTGCGCCTCACCTTTGCTGCAGAGGGGACTTGCCATTAATACTTCTTGTCCCCAGTGCCCAGGAGGCTGATGCCACATAGAGACCTGTGGGTTGGTGGACGTGAACAGGCATCGGACACGCTGTGCACCTTGGGATGCATCTGAAAAGTGTGTGCTTGCAGCAGGTCTGGAGTGAGGGCGGTGTTACATCTCCTCTCCCTTCTCTGGCTTTGCAGGCCTTTGAAGTTGGTCCTGGAAAGTGAAATTAGTTAATGCTGATTAGCTCGAGGTCAAAGCTGAAATCAGGCTCATCATTTCCTGTAGTGTTCACATCAGCAGGTCGTAAACTTGACATGACCTGAAACACGGAGAGTCAAGGTTCCGCCCTGCTTTATGACACAGTTGTATGTGGTCTTGAGAAAGTGAACATGGGTTTTCTTGACTGAGGGGCCCGAAGAGACCCGCCCTTCACTAGGGGTATTGAATCATTGGGCCTTCCCATCAGGAGGCAGCAGGGACTCGAGAAAGCCCCACATGCCCTCCAGTTCCCTTATGTTGAAATGGTTGGTAGTCGGCCATGCCGGGTCATTTTGGGAGGTAAGTGGGGGGTTCACATGGGGGTATGCAGTATTCTTAGGTGTCAGGTGCGAGAGCTGAATTTGTAGAAGCTGTGCAGATAGGAAAGGGCCTGGCAGGGAGTGCTGTTTACACGGAGTTGATTTAACGCGAGGTCTGCGCTCTCCCTGGGTCCGTGTCTGACCGGTGTCTCCCAGTCTGAAACGGGACGTTCACATAACTCAGCGCCATCGTTCCACTCTGTAGACATCTGAGGATCTGTGTGCGGCTGCTCTGTTAGTGAGTTGTAATAATGAACTGAGAAACAGTGAACCAAATCCTGAATTGGTTAGCACTGGTTCCACAGCTACTTCTGCCATGGTTGGAGTCATTCATAATAAAGTGTGCTGGACTCATACATAGAGCTCTGAATTTCAGAGGCCCTTTAACTCGGCAGCTAACCAGCTGCTTCCTTTAGAAGACATTTGAATCCCCTTTACTTGCCAGGGTGACCCTGGGAGTTTGAAGATGAGTGAGACAAGCCCTCCCTGTCTTGTGGATTTTACTGTCCAGAGGGGAGAAAGATGTGGATGGTGAAGGAGGCCCTATCAGAGGTCAGCGCACATCGGTTTTATTTCTTCAGCACTTGCTGTGTTCAGGCGGTGCCCTGGGCCATGTGCAGAGCACCTGGGGACCCTGCCCATGGCATCCCAGGCACAGCTAGCATCTGCACCATCTTCACACTTGGCCTGAGTTTTGGGGGAAGTACCGAGAATGGCTTCTGCCTTTGCTGGAGAGGGTTGGAAGTCAGGGCAGCCCTCCACAAGGAGATGATCACCAGCTGATTCCTCAAGAAAGAGAGGTGGCCCCCACATGGGCAGAGCAGGGCAGCATGCACAGAGGCGTCTGGGGCAGGTGCATCTGAGTGGGGTCTGCTGGGAGACAGCAGGGATGAGGTGTGTGAAGGCGGTTGGAATTTACACGATAAATTATCACTAAGGCGATGCTGGGAAAACAGATAAAATCGGGACTCTCTGTGGTAAACATGGACTTAGAGTTACCCTGGGCGTGGGTGTTTTCAGGCTCTGAAGGCAGAGATTTAGGAAATTGGAGCAGAGCTGAGCCCCAGATGAGGATGAAGACCACCCTTGGGGGAATGTTGAATGAGACAGGGGTGGAAACCCAGTGAATGTCCTGGGATCAGTCCAGCAGGAAGGCAACAGAGGAGATAGGTGCCCTCAAAGGCCCTGTGGGGCCTGCCTCTCAAAGTTGCTGGAGTTACAGGCATGAGCCACTGCCCCCTGCCAATACTGGTAAACTTTCTAAGCTACTCTCTCTCATACCCACTCCCGTATTTTTTTGTTTTTAAACCAGGTATTATGGCTGTATTTTTTCCAAGGGGACCAAACAGTTACCTGTTTGAAGCATAAATAACACCGTGTTTAAAAACCAAAAATGCCAATTTGCACAGAAGTTTCCAAATACGTAGTTGGTTTGAACCTTGCATTGCAGTGTCACTACCTGCTCTTAAATTTCTACACGATGTATAGATAGCAAGGCAGGGGACAGCTCGTACATCTTCAGGTTTCGATTCTACTAACTTGGGCTATATTTTCTTTTATTTTGGCACACCTGTGGGTGTGGCGAGCAATGCTAGGGTATTTGAAGCTTGTCAAAGGAACAGTTGGGAAGATATTCACATTTTTAGAATTGTCATAGTAATAGTTATAATTTACAAAGAATTTTAAATTGCATAGTCATTATTTTGCTTTTTTCTAGATGTGCCCCTCAACAGGGTTGTTAACTATCATTCTACATCACAGGATTCAAAACAGTACCCTTTTGGAGCAGATCCCTATAATTGAGGAATTCTGCCTAGTCAGTTCACTGTAAGTGTGTGTAAAAGATTTTCTTTATCCTAGTTGGCATCTGTGGCTATAGTTTTCACTGCTGAGGAATATTCCATGATGGAAACCGTAATTCATCTGTTTTTCATATCGATGGGCATTTGGATTATTTGGGGAGGGTGTGTATGCCTATTCGGCCTTCATTTTTTCAGGATTTTTTTGTAGAAGATAATGTAACAGTGTAACATCCTCTGCTACAGAGCCAACACGAGCCCTGATTACAGCCACATGGACTCTCAGGCCTTGTTACCAATACACAGAACCATTTTCTCATTTTCTTTTTTTTTTTTTTTTTTTTTTTTTTTTTTTTTTTTTTTTTTTTTTTGAGATGGAGTCTCGCTCAGTGGCCCAGGCGGGAGTGCAGTGGCTGGATCTCAGCTCACTGCAAGCTCCGCCTCCCGGGTTTACACCATTCTGCTGCCTCAGCCTCCCGAGTAGCTGGGACTACAGGCGCCTGCCACCTCGCCGGGCTGGTTTTTTTGTATTTTTTAGTAGAGACGAGGTTTCACCGTGTTAGCCAGGATGGTCTTGATCTCCTGACCTGGTGATCCGCCCGTCTCGGCCTCCCAAAGTGCTGGGATTACAGGCTTGAGCCACCGCGCCCGGCCACACAGAACCATTTTCTTAAGTTGAAACACAGTAGCAGAACCTGAAGTCATGTGAATGTGTCCTCCGATCTTACACTTGGAATTCACTTTTTATTACTATGTCTGCTAATTAGGAAGCATATCAATTATACAGAAATCTGAGAATGTATAATTATACATTTATAACAGAAAAAAACTTAATACCCCAGAACACATGGCTATGTTTTTCCCTCAGGTCCCACCACTGGTTTCTTTGCTTGAAATGTGAAATGGCACTTGAATACGGTTTTCTAGCAACTGTTAGACTGGCATAGTTCTTCAGAGACAGGATGTAAAGCACATGGAGAATTTCTGTTTGTGGAATGTGATTTCCCGGTCGCCTCATTCAGGCTGCCGACGCCTTCCCCTCTGGCCGCCTGCACCGTGGGACATCTGAGGAGGTCCCTGTTTCATCCTCTGGAAGTTCTGAAAAGGAAGGAGAGGAGGGTGTGCAGGGTGTGATGCCTTTGTGTTGGTCCTTCGAGCTTTTATTTGGAGTCTCGGCTGCCTTGGTGGTTCCTGCCTTTATGTCCCTAGCTCGTGGCTTCGTCCTTGTGTCTAACTCACAGGCAGACAGATGGAAAGGGAAGTTGTATTCAGCCAACAGCTTGATCTTATTCTCAAGGCTCAAATCGACTGGGTATTTGGAGACTTCTGTGCAAATTGGCATTTTTGGTTTTTAAACAAGGTGTCTTATTTGTACTTCAAATGGGTAACTGGTTCTTTTGGAAAAAATATAGCCATAAAACTGGTACAAAAAAATGGGAGTGGGTGTGAGAGAGTGGCTTAGAAATTACACTAGTAATGGCAGGGCATGGTGCCTTATGCCTGTAATTCCAGCACTTTGAGAGGACGAGGCAGGTGGATCACCTGAGGTCAGGAGTTCGAGACCAGCCTGGCCAACATGGTGAAACCCCATGTGTACTGAAAATATGAAAATTAGCCAGGCATGGTGACAGGCACCTGTAATCCCAGCTACTTAGGAGGCTTAGGCAGGAGAATCACTTGTACCCAGGAGGTAGAGGTTGCAGTGAGCCGAGATCGCGCCACTGCACTCCACCCTGGGTGACAGAGCAGAAACTCCATCTCAAAAAAGAAAACAACAACAAAAAATACCCCGGTAATGGAAACGTGACTGCGTCATCTGTGATGGAGACAGCGGATTGTTTCATTTTTAGTGACAGGATGAATTGGATATGTTTGCAGTATTGATCTTGACAAGGGAAGTGGTCAGAACCAAATGTGCCACCCAGCTTGGGCCTCGCCATTGGCAGAAGACCCTAGCGGGCAACAGACTGGAGCCTCGGAGACCGAGGGGAGAATTCTCACACCGTGACACTATTGTAGTCACTGCTTCTGGACTCCTGCTAGAGGGAGCGGCCCCTTCGCCTTGCAGGCTTTGGTGCAGTGGAGACCTTAGGACCTGCCCCTCCTGGCACACCTGTGGGTGTGGCGAGCAGTGCCAGGGCTGAGGCACAGGTGTTGAGCCCATAATGTGGGATGGGAGAGGCTGCGCACCCCAGGCGGCAGGCCTCTGCTCCAGCAGCCGGGGGTTTCCGCAAGGGGGCGGGGTGTTGGTTTTCCTCCTTGAATTTGGGTGGGGAGGGTGTCCTGGGGTGCTGTGTCTGCACTTGTGTTGCTCTAAGGTCAAGGTGTGGCCCCGAGTCCCCGTCCCTCTGCTACAGTGAGGGTTTGCCCATTTTCGGGTCCGATTTCCCTTGGGTCTGGGCCTCTAGGAGTGGGGGGCATTCAAAGGGGGTGTGAGCACAGTGGATGCACGTCAGCCTCTTCCTCTCCCCCCAGCTCCTGGGCTGTGTGTGAAGAGCTGTCCAGCTGGATCAACCTCTTGTCTGGTGGTTTATTCACCAGAAATCGTTCTCACTGTGGACTCCTGACTCAAATGTAATCCAGGAATGGAACGTGCTGTTGCTGGATGCCACACACAACATCAGGAGCCTAGTTGGGGGATTATATGATCTTACCCCACACCTTAAAAGGGAAGACTATAGTTGTCAGGCCTCTGAGCCCAAGCTAAGCCATCGCATTCCCTGTGACTCGCACGTATAGGCCCAGATGGCCTGAAGTAACTGAAGAATCACAAAAGTGCAAATGCCCTGCCCTTAACTGATGATATTCCACCACAAAAGAAGTGAAAATGGCTGGTCCTTGCCTTAAGCAATATTATTTTGTGAAATTCCTTTTCCTGGCTCATCCTGGCTCAGAAAGTTCCCTCACTGAGCACCTCGTGACCCCCACTCCTGCCCGCCAGAGAACAAAGCCCCTTTGACTGTAATTTTCCTTTGCCTATCCAAATCCTATAAAACGGCCCCACACTTACCTCCCTTCGCTGACTCTTTTCGGACTCAGCCCGCCTGCACCCAGGTGAAATAAACAGCCATGTTACGCTCACAAAGCCTGTTTGGTGGTCTCTTCACATGGACACACATGACAATAGTTAAGGAGATACTGAAGTCTTTGCCAGCTCCAAGAGCTTTTTCAGTTTGTGTCAGGCCATTTTAGGCAGAAGGAAAATCTGGCTTAGAGAATCTTACAGAAATGTTTGGTGCAGCGCCATTAACTGGTGGAGTAAATGTGTAACTTTCCGTGGTGGCCCGCTGGAAAGAGATGCAGTTTGCACCCTGGCCTGCTCGCTACAAGAATCGGCCGTGTCAGCCCACTTTCCGTGGGTCTGCAGGTGTGCGTGGACCATCGTCCTGCACTGTGGCTGGGAAGGGAAGGGAAGATGATCTGGAATGCTGGCGAGAGTTATCGGTGCATGTTGATGTGTGCTGCTTTTGTTATGCCCAGACCGTTTATTCCCCAAAGAAGACCACCAGAGTCCAGAGTCAAAGCCAAGCAGCAAGGATCTTTATTCCAAGTTCGAACTTGGTCCCTCCGTTCCATAACATACAAGAGGGACTCGAACAATGTGTGCGCTCGCTTTTTATAGCCCGATGAAAACAGGATATGTAAGGTTACAGAGAAACAAGGGAATTCTTTAGGTTACAGCATTACAATAGGTTCCCGTGCTTTCGGTGCAAACGTTACTCTCCAGGTGGTGTTTGTACTGGGCCCTGGAAGTTTGGAATGTTTACACTGGGCCCTGGAAGTTTGGAATGTTTACACTGGGCCCTGGAAGTTGTGATATATGGAGGAATGTGTTAGTGTTGGGCCCAGGAAGCTGAGAAGTATGTCTGATTCCTTTCACTTTCTACAGGTGAGAACATTTCTGTTTAATAAACGTATCAGGATGATGACTGCAAGATATTTGAGTCTCATTCAATAGTGTTTCTGGGTTCCTTCTGTTTTTAATCCACTTTCTAGCACAAACCAAGTGAAGACATGGAAAGTAAAAACCCATCGAACTTGTAGAGATGTGGTGTTGTGTAGGAGCAGACTGTAGCCTCTGGCTCTGTTTGAAGATCGTAGTAAACTCTTACCTGGCATGGTCAGGGTGTAAATTATCTTGTTTAATCGAAATGTGAATAAGTCAAAGCTGGCGCCTGCATCGTTGATGAAATACCAGATTTTAAAGGAACATGTCGATATGCCGTAAGATACCAACAAAGTTCCTCACTGAGGTTCGGCGCGGGTTCGGAGGAGCTTGGGCCTTACATCACCAGGGTTGTCTCTGGGAGCAGATGCTCAGTGTGGGCATTAGTTGCTTAGCTTTTCCAGAGCTGAGGAACAGCTCGCTGTGGTGTTTTTTAGAACCTGTATTTTTAGTCAGTTTGTCCCACTTGACTCAAAGTTGCTGCGCACTTTCAGACCTTTGCCTCACACCGTGCGCTCATTTTCTTGTCCCCTGATAACTATCTCGGTTGCCCCCGGCCTGACTTTCAAGCCTCGTTGTTCGTGGACACAGGATCCATGGAGGGGCCCAGGCTGCGACTCCAGCTTGCACAGTTCCGTGCCTCTCACCATGGTTTATCACATCACTCCCGGGATCTCCCGTTTAGAGGAAGAGTGTCTGTTTCCTGCAGGCCCTGTGTGGTGTGGAAACCACGCCTACCTACCTTTCTACTCTTTGAACTGTACCGTGAGGCTATTTCTGTTCTAGTCAACCATCAGAATTTAAGGAATGGTGATTTATGTAACTTATCACAGGCTTCTCAGCAGTTCTTTATAAATTTCATCCTGTTGTGAAATTATTGCAGTTTTCATGACCATGCTGGTCTCACATTGTGGCCCTTGGTAACTATCTTGTAAATGAATTGCCTTCCCCATTGTGTGTTAAGATTTTGCCTGGGAGCTGTTGAGGCTGCACCTCTGCTTGGGGGGGGTGGCTTTGCTCTCCTGACAAGAAGAAGAATCTTATTTAGAGCATAGCTAATGTGTTTTTTGCTTCCAGACAGAATTACTTTTTTCACAAAGAGACAGCCACTAAAGTCATAAATCATGCTCAGGATGGACACACGGGTCAGCTGGCAGAGTGGAGTCCAGAACAGACCCAAAGGCGCAAAAGCAGTTCAGTGGAATTTGAGTCTTTTCCACAAATGGTGCTGGAATTATGGGACAGCTGTATGCAAATGAGTGAAAGCAAGGAGAAATTCCTGTATGAAAATTAAGGTGGACCATAGCCCTGAATGTAAAATACCAAACTACAAAACCTGTAGAAGAAACGGAAATTGTCGAGACCTAGGGTTAGCGCTCCTAGCCATGATACCATGATCCATAAACAAGAAAACAAGCAGGTAAGACTCATCAAAATCAAACTTTTAATATAAAAAAGACACCACTAGGGAATTGAAGATACATTCTCTATAGGTGGGGAGAAGATGTCTATGAAGCATGCAGCCGGCAAAGGACTTGTATCCAGAATGCACAGGACTCCCACAGCTCATGACAGAGAGCAAACCACCTGACTTAAAAGCGGGCAGAGACCTGAACAGATGCTTCACTGAGAAGGATAGGAGGGCAGCCCAAAAGCATCTGGAATGTGACCTTCAGCATGACTGGTTGCACCGAGATGTGCACCGAAGCCACAGTGAATTTGTTCACACCCCTGCTGGAGCGCCTGACGGTAAGGTCTTCCCACAGCCCCAGGTGCTGGTGAGGACAGGCAGTCGGTACTCTTGTGCGACGCTGGGGTTCAGCACAGTGCAGACAGCTCGGCGATTTCTTACAAAACTGAACTCACACAAACGTGGGGCCCGGTGACCCCACTCCTGGGTATTTACCCTAGAGAAACAGAAGCTGGTGTTCAAGAAAAACTGTGCCCAGATGTTAATAGCGCTGTCTATAGTTGTCCAAAACAGGTTACAATGTGCCGCAGCTATACGTGGAATAATAACCCAGCAGCCCTGAGGCTGGGCTGTTGATCGCAGGACACCCTGGGTGCACCTCCAAGCACGTTGCCCCAAAATCGTGATTTTGCGAGTGTTTTGCGACAACACTCGCAAAAGACAGATCCGTGGGATGGGGAGAACACGGAGAACGGTGGTTGCTGGGAATGGGCGAGTGTGCTTATGAGGCCTAGTGAGTGGGTTTGGGGCTGTGGGACTGTTCTGCTTGTGTGATGATGATGATTGTGGGAATATTTGTGCCGAAATTCACAGAACTGAACACTGTCCACTTTACAGTAATTTTTAAAAAGTGGTAATATGCTCATTTTCAGTACTGTTTTTAGTGGAAGATGGAGTTTGCAGATGATTCGTTAGGGCAAGCCTGTCTCAGGGTACCCGGATTGGGTCGGTATAAGCTCATTTTCAATACTGTTTTTATGGAAGGTGGAGTTTGCAGACAATTCATTAGGGGCCTGTCTCAGGGCCGTTGGGTTGGGTTGGGTTGGAAAAGCCTTCTCTGTTGTGGGCAGTAGCATGGGGCATGGAAAGGATATCGCCACGGAAACACGTAGAATCCTTTGAGGAAACGTGTATTTCTAACTTGCTATAAGATAGAATTGGAATTTGGAATGATTTTGTTTTCTAGAGTCTTGGTAGAATAGGGAAGACAGTGTAATACAAGCTAATTTTGAAATGAAGAATTTTAAAGATTTTCAACAGCAATAGGAAGTCACCCTGAAATGTTTTTAAAGATGTTCAGTAGCAATAGCTCTAGGAATAGTCACCCTGGAGTTGCTTCTTGAGCATTAGTTTCCTGGCTGTATCTTCTGACTTTCATTTTTAAGTTGTGCTGTGAGTTGGGGGGCTGTGGGAATAGCCATCCCCAGGTGTTGGGTAGGAGTGGCCCTGCAGGGGGTGCATGTGCCCCAAGGCCTAGGGCACTGTTTCAACCTAGCTTGGAGCATGGGGACTCTTGTCAGTGACTGGAGTAAGAGTATCAGCCTGGCAGGCTGGGGGAGCCCACAGGGTGGTCTGGGCACTGTCCTCCCTGCCTGCAGGATGGCAGCTGGAGGAGCTGGAGGGCCGCCTGCCTCGTGGCTGTCAGCGCAGCAGCCCCTCCTGGCCCTGGAGCAAGCTTTGGGTCCACGAGTCTCTGCACCTGGACTTGCCTCCTGGGACCTCCACCACTGTCCTGAGGGCCCTGGTGCCACTTTCCCGGTGGGACCCAAGTCTCAGGCAGTTGTGACCCCAGATTCGGTTGCTTTCCCTGACGTCTCATTCCAGCACGAGTGCTCACCTCACTCAGTGCAGAGCCTCAGGTTCCCCTGAGATCCAGAGATGGAATCTCCCAATTTAACAAGTTCGTTGGTGTGAAGATTTGAGCGGCACTGATTTAACTCAGCTTCCAGAGTTTAAGTTCCCAAGACACAGTCCTGCTCCTTCCCTGCCCTCATCCTGTATGGCTGGTGTGGATGCGGGGTTTCTGGAGGGTTTGGCTGAGGGAGTGGCTGCTGTGGGGTTTTGGTTTCCAGAGGATGGGGCTGAGGCAGGTCAGCGGCAGGGGGATGGCTCATTATTGATTGTTCAATGCCTTGAGGGATAGCTAGGATTAATGACCTTTATAGGATTGTAGGTTTGGGGTTTTTTTTTTAAATGAATTGGATTTCACGTGGGGCAACCTACGGCAGTGTGGCCTCGCCACGTGCTCAGCAAGTCAACTGCTGACACTGTTACTGTGTGTGTTCCCATCATCGCACCAGGTGGCCACGGTTATCACCACATTTTTCTGACATGAAACTTGGAGAGCAGAGGGTTTAGGAAACTCCTGAAGCCACACTGTCAGCAGACCCGGGTGGTCTGGCCTTAGAATTCAGGCTGGTCGCCCCTCCCTGCCACATTGTGGGGTTTTTCCTGCTTCTGGGGCAGCATTTGATAGCTTGTGAAACAAGACCAAGACTTTATATGAGTGGATATGCCATTATCTGAGATCCAGAACGTTCTCTGGACCTGGCCTTGAGCATGTCATGTAAGGGGAGGTAAAAACATTTTCATTGTGGTCATTGGGGCTCCTGAAATGGTGTTCTTCCCAGTGAAAGTTTATTCATAAAAATCTGTTAACTCAGTACTATGTGAACAAGAAGGAGGTGTGTTGGGCTCTAGTTAAGTGTCTCAGAGCCACAGAGTAAATGAGGGCACCTTCTGAGCACAGCCTCCTGGAAGAAGCCGAGGACGTTTGCCTGGAGGGTTTGCCGTGAAGCAGGACTTGGGCAGGGCTGGTCTGCCTGGAGAGGCCTCTGGCATGATGTAGTTTAGTTGAAGTAGTTGAGGGGTGGTGGCGTGAGGTCGGTGGTCCCCGAGGAAGCCCCTAGCAAGGCCAGTTGCAGTGGGATGAAAAATGGCTGTTCAGTGGCTGTAATCCTGGCTTCACGGGTCCGATGTATATTTCTGCACTTTAGATACTTGGATCCCAGCCAGGTCAGATGGCCCTGAAAGGATATTCGGGCTGTGAGGGCTGCACCCGTTCTCAGCAACTGTGGGGCTTCCAGGGTGTGCATTTCCATTTTCTTTCAGAGGCTCAGCACAGTTTAATTCTCTCTCCCAGAGAAGTCGTGAGAAATAGGAAGAGATGTGGAATGAAGACGTGATTTGAGGAGAATGTGGTGTGGTCTTCGACTTTATTTTGCCTTGGTTGGTGCTCAGGAACTCCACCTGCCCTCCGCTGAGCGTTTCTGCCGGGAGGTCCTGCCTTTTATCCTGCCTCTCTTTGAGGCCCATTGAGACACACCAAGAAGCTTTTTTTACAAATTGCCTTTTCCTTTCACAGCAGTTGGATATATTTGCAGCAAAACAAAGGAATAACCCCCCAATATGGTGATTAAATGCATTTAAGTTATAGATAATGTTCCGTCTTGAAGGGCCTGGGGTTTTCATCATCTTGGGGTCATGTAACTAGTGATGTTGGTGATTAAAGTCTCCTGACAGCTCTGTTCTGCCACGTTCCTCAGTTTTGAATGATGATCTTCCCAGTTGTACCTTGGAGCGGCGTTTGTGGCAGTAGAGAGCAGAGTGGTGGTTCTCAGAGGCTGGGAAAGGACAGAGGTGAGGCCCCTGCAGGACGCCGGTCTTCCTGGTTTAGGGGTTTCAGGCTCAGCCACCTTTCTGTGTCCGTGTAAATTATACCCAGGATCATTTCCACTCACCCCACTCTAGTTGAGCATTGGAGCTTCAGGATGTGTGTGCCCACATCACCTGGGCCGTGATCCTGGAGCTGGGTGAGACTGATTGCCGGTTTTATAGAATTACTCTGGGATTATTAAAAATAAAAGTGCTTGAGGCATTCAAATGCTGTTTCCTGAACATAACTTACATGCAGTTCTTCAGAAATATTTCTCTGAGGAAGCATCTATAATTTTTGTTTTCTGCTGCTCAGTGCTAGAAAGAATTGTGCAACACTCGAGTGAGAGCAGCATTATTCCCCTCTTTCCACCATGCAAGCAAGATTAAACGTGCCTCTGGCTCCCCTCAGGCTTCTCGCCTGCAGGACACCTGGCGTAGCAGTGTGCTGCCTTCCGTCTTTTTGGGGAGAATTAGTGGTGTTTGTGTGTGCTACTCAGCTCAGCGTGGTGCGGTTGTGTGGGTAAGGAGCTTGGTTGCTGGAGTGACCCTCCCAGGCCTGCCTCCCGCCTCCCCACTCCCCAGGCCTTGTTCTAAACTGACAGATAACCAGTGTGTTTTGGAAGAGGACAGCTGCAGGGCAGGAGAGCGTTTGTTCAGACTTTCTCCTTGCACTGATGTTTGGGCCCTCGTCCCGCCTGGGCCCTTCTACAGAGCTGTCTTTGCGTGTTGCAAACCACTCCCTCCCAGTAACCGTGCTTTCAGAGGTTTGGAACTGTGACTTACCTTCAATTTAAAGCGTACTATTAAATTTTAATGTTGAAACTGATGTATTTTATGGCCGTTATTTGATTTCTCTTTTTTTCCCCATATGAGAAATGGCATCTTAAGGGAGACAGCCCGGTGTTGGCCCCCTTTCCTAAGGATGGAAGTGAATTCTGAAAGCCCTTTATGTAGGCAGCGAAATAATCAGGGGACCGTTATTATAGCTATGCCTGTTCAGGTAAAGCGAGCACAACTCATAAGCAGAAAAAAATGCAGCCCAGGGGCAAGGTGAGCGCTAATGCTGCCTGTGCCTCGCCTGCCCGCCATGAGGAATGGAAGTGGAAGCGGAGGTGGTTGTTAGCCTCCAAGCCCAGCCTGCACCCCCCTCACATCCCTCTGCATCTGCAGGGGCACAAGCCGTGCTGCCACCCCTCGCTCAGTGCCAGGGCTGATGCATCAGGAACAGGCGGTGCTGTCTGCCCCTTGTTCGGTGCCAGGGCTGATCTGTCGGGATCCCTCATGCTCATCTGGTCCTCATGTCTTCATCACCAGCCTCCTGCTCGTACCGGACTTACTACCTTGGTATGTGTTGTGGGGCGGTTCTCAGCCCTTAGCTGATTCATAGTCAACAGGACCGGGGTATGGGTTCTTGTTCCATGCCCTGGATCCCAGGAAGCCCGTGACCTGGACCCTGTAATGCCCAGAGTCTTCCTGAGAAACTCTGGAGCCACTGGAGCACAGCCCTGCCCCGACCCTCCAGGTGTCCCTGTTCCTCTGCTTTGTAACTGCACTTATGTTTAGCAGATGTTCCAAGACTTAGACGCTGCTTGGTGTGAGCCAGGTTTTGTGGGGAAAGAGGACAGGTCATATGCAGAAGCCTGAGCCCTGGTCCGAGCCAACAACCAACCAGCCGAGAGCCATATTTTATGCTTCCAGAATCTGTGGCCAAAAACTTACCCGTGGACATTGAGGGTGATGCACTTCTGCTCTGAGACGTCTGTGGCCTCAGCTGGAGGGATGGAAAGGATATGGAGCCTCTTCACTCCTGACCTGGGTTTTGACCTGCTGTTCAGCCTCTCACTGGCACCAGGGCCCTAGTGTGTCACAGCAGCCTCGGGTTGGTGGCACTGCCCCAGGATGTCCCAGGCTCCCCTGGCATGGCAGCCTCAGTTCGGGGGGCCTGCTCCGACGGACCTCTCAGGCTCCATGACGCTAGGGCCTCCTTGTGCCATGGCGGCCTTGGGATGGTGGCACTGCTCCAGGGTGTACCAGGCTCCAAGCCCAGTGTTCCGTCCAGCAAGGGGAAGTTGTACTGTAAGGTCTAGTCTCGGAAGGTGCCTGGGGTCCTATCCTTCAGAGTGGTCCCACGCCCACCACAAATCAAGCCGGGGGAGGCCCTGCCAGAATTTGCAGCTGGGTTTCAGGTGGTCCCACCAGGCCTATTTTATTTTGGCTTAGTCAGGTGTATCTTTTTCTCTTTGGTTTTTTCAAGACAGGGTCTCACTTTTGTTGCCGAGGCAGTGGTGTGAGCACGGCTTACTGCAGCCTCAACCTTGGCTCAAGTGATCCTCCTGCCTCAGTCTCCTGAGTAGCCAAGGCCCACAGGCACATGTTTGCATGCCTGCCTTATTTTTGTACATTTCATAGAGATGGAGATTTGCAGTGGTGCCCAGGCTGGACTCAAACTCCTGGACTTAAGCAGTCCAGCTTCCTCAGCCTCCGAAAATACTGAGATCACAGGCATGAGCCACTATGCCTGGCCAAGTATGTTTCTAATCTCAAAATTAAGAGGACACAGTGCCAGTAAATGACGTCTCTTTTGGAATATGCTGCTTATAGTACATTAAGAAAAATCCTCCAGAACTTAGAAAGGGGCTGGACAGACACAGCACTTTGAGGTTGAGCGCCTGGGGTCCTTAACCATCTGGAGGGATGTACCGTGTCAGACTCACTGTTGTCGACGGGCTGAAGCCCAGGTTTCGTGAGGTCACGTGTTGGCTTGTGGGACTTTCTCTGGCAGAGATGCAAGTGACTTCTGTTCCCTGTGAGAGGCTCATCTCAGGGGCTTCACGGCCTGAGGGACGGCAGCCTGCTTGAACTGATCGAGCAATCTCATGCTACCCTTATTTTCTGAAACACCTGTGAGTGACTTTTCACACATTCTTTGAAGCGGCTTCATGCCTGTGCTCCTTGTTAATGAGCGAATGCTTTTGTTGACCCCTCATCCCCTTTCTTTGGGGTGTTCCGGTCTCGGTTCTCATGCGTTCTGCTTCTATGGGCATTTCTAAAGCTGCTGAGTGTAGAAAGCACGGAGGAGGCTGCGCTCCCACCCTCTTGAGCCTTCCAGGCATCATCCTCTCCCCTCAGCGAGGCGACGTCCATGGCACACCGAGGAGGCTGTGCTCCTGTCCCCCGTAAGCCTTCCAGGCGTCCTCCAATCCCCTCCAGGGGGACAGGAGGAACCTTTCAAACCCTTCTTAAACTTGTTTTCATGTCTTTGTTTTAACATATGTCTTTGCATCTTCTCCCTTATCCAGAAGTGAGGGTGAACGCTGAGTTATTCACAGGAGTCAAGAAACCACACACAGCCCAAAGTGACATTTGTTTCGCCGAAATGATTTGCGTGTGTTCACATTAAAATGCAGCTCAGTTAAAACAGGTGTGTTTTGAGGAATGACTTGAAATTACCCTGGGAAAAATGTGACAGTTAAATTTCATCCAGTCTGTGCAGGTGTCCACAACCCCCTTCAGTTGGTTGTGTGTGAGTTTCTGTGACTTGGGGTTATTTTTGAAGAAAGATTATCTGTTGTTGCTGAGGACTTCAGAGGGTGTGCTGGGACTGTGTGGGGCGGACATCGTGGGGGGCTTCAGTGTGTGGCCTCCTTGAAGACGTTCAAATGAAGGCTACTTCATTTGAACTTCAAATGAAGTCCCTACTCCAAAATGCTCTAAAACCTGAAACATTCCAAGCTCTCCCTCAGGACACTCTCGAAGGAAATGCTCTTCAGAGCACTTTGGATTTCAGGCTGGGGATGATCAGTCAGAAAGTGAAATACCGCAAGAGCCTTCTTGCCCCAGGAGCTTGGAAGGAGGACATGTGGCCTGTGCCGGGCATCCCTGGCGTGGGAGGCAGCCTGGGCTTGCTGGACTGGTTTTCGTAGGAGCCACAGAAGGGCAGAGGGTCAAAGTGGCCACGCCTGGCTCCTGTGAGAAGGGCGGACCAGAGGGAGGTGGGCACGGAAGGGCAGCAGCGGAGTCCCCAGCGTCTGGAGCTCCTGTCCCTGGTGGAGTTGAGAGCCGCCTCTAGTTGTGGCCTCTGCCCTGTCGGCAGCCACTGAGGCCTGGAGGGAGCCTGGGGGGCTGAGGGAGGAGGGAAGGATAGGCCTGCTTCTGGAGAGGGCTGGCGTCAGCCTGTGCTAGCCTCGTGTGCTACTCCTGCGTCCGGGGTGCACGGCCGTGCCTCGTGGCGCAGCGGTTCCCGGGGTGGGCAGCACTCATGTCCGCAGTAACGGCTTTGTCTCCAACCCTTGGAGGCAAGTTACCTTCCCTCCCTCCCCCCTCCCCCCGCCCCCAGTGAAAAGAGGTAGAGAATCTTACAGAAATGCATTTGCTGGGATGTCTATTTTCCGATAAAACATCGTGCGCTTAGGCTAAATCTGAAAGTATCTCCTAGTGAGTCTCGTGTGTAGAGTAAGGACAGTTCATGCATCTCTTTAAAGCCAGGTACATCTAGCAACACAGAGCATCCCAGTGCTAGGATGGAGTTTTCCACTAACTCTGAGAATGGAATCGGTAGAGCCTCGGGTGCTTGCACCGTGAGGTTAGCAAGGGTGCACCCCACAGCCCTGCCTGTGCCGCGTCCCTTCTGCTAGATCGTCTGCCGGGGCCTGTGTGGGTCGCCTGAGCGTCGCTGTTACCTTTTTCACGTGAGCCTTTTTATCGAATACTAGGATAAACTTGACCTCACATACTTTGTGGGGAGAGAGAAAAGTATATCTGGGACCTCTTTAAGTATATGTTGGAAAATAGATTTGGGCAAAATATTTCTGCATATGCATGCTGGGTGGGCATGGGGTTCCCTGCTGCACCCTGAGGCATGTTCGCACACACCTTTTGGTTTAATCTTGGGTCTATGGCAACAAAACTGGAGAAGTTGGCTATGACTGACTTTCTAAAATCTAGAACTAAACATACAATGGGAATCATCATCTATTGGACTTCTATGTAAAACCTGATTTGAGCTGTCACTTTTGCTTGGCATGTTAACAGTTTCAAACTCCAATTTAAAAATGAGGAATTGGTACCATTTTGTTTTCATATCAACAGATTGCTTCACCAAGTTTCTTCTCACTAGTAGTTATCCTTTCTCTGAATGCGGGATAATTGTTACAGGATTAAGAAAAAGGTTGGGCACATTGGCTTATGCCTGTAATCGCAGCACTTGGGGAGGCCAAGGCAGGAGGATCACTTGAGCCCAAGGAGGTCAAGACCAGCCTGGACAACATAGCAAGACACCCCATCTCTATAACAGAAAAATTAGCTGGGTATGGTGGTGTGTGCCTGTGGTCCCTGCTACTCTGGAGTCTGAGGTGGGAAGGTCACTTCAGGCTACAGTGAGCTGTGATTGCTCCACTGTACTCCAGTCTTGGCGACAGAGCCACGACTTTGTCTCAGAAAGAAAAATGTAAAAAAAGAAAAAAACAGAAATGTCATTTTCTTATTTAATCATCCCAAAAGAGAAATTGGTTTTTTCTAAGAGTGTAAAGGGTATAACTGATAAGATTCTTTCCTTGCATTGTTTCTCCTTTTCAAATATTTACAGTATTCTGTCCACATCGTCTCTCATCTCTCGTCTCGTTACAAAGGGGTGTCTTCGAGGTTAGTGGTGTGTCTGTGTTGCACCTTGGAGAACAGCTGGCATGAAACCTCTTGCCACCATCGTGCGCCTTGTAGTCCCAATTAAAATCCTCTCAGTCCCAATTAAAATCCTCTCCAGAGATGCCCGTGCTGCTTATGAAAGCAGAATTTTGGTTGTGCTGAAATGTGCATTCAGCTAATGATTTTAAGTTCATATCTGTAGATGATGCTGTATAGTTCATTAATCATATGGGATCAGTAATGATTGAAGATAATTCTGGCTGATGTCATTAAGAGGATATTTTTCACTTCAAGTTACAACTTCCTTCGTGCTAGTCATTTTGGGATTCATTTAAATATGTGCTTTATTTCATAGCTCAGAGTGTCATTAGACATTTCCTAACGTAGGATTTTGAAAGCAGATTTGGCAGAATCTTTCTAACAAAATGTTTGCTTATGACGTCAGAAGGAACAGCACTCAGAATTACTGGTAACTGTGGTAGATTTTAAGGCTGATGATAGAAGTCACTCGAATGGTCAGGACTGCTTTGTGAGGCGGATGGGGTTTGAACCCTGACCCTCCTGACACGCCAGCTCTGATCCTGGCCTTCTCTCCTCTCCTCTCCACTGGGAGCTGAGCAGGTGCCAGCATCCACCTCATAGGCCATCGTGAGAACCCGGGACTAAGGGCTTGTGTTCCTCCTGCAGGTGGCGCCGCAGATGTGGGGGCTTGACGATATATAGACACTGCAGGCTGCCAGTGTCGGGGTAATCCAGTTTTAGTCAAATGGTGGGATTTGCTTTGCTCCCCTGCGGACCAGGTGCGGTGCTGCTGTCGCAGCAGGTGTGTGGGTCCTCTTGGGTGGTACTCAGGTGGACAAGGAGTCACCGATTCTGATTCCCTCCCAGGGTTAGATGTGAGGCAGAGGCGGGACCATGGACCTCGTGTGTTCAGAGGGGAGAAGTAAAAAGCTTCCCTTGTAATTCCAGGACTGTCTATCCCAGGAATGCCAAACCACTGGCTTTCACCTGACGCTGTCGTAGGTGACACCGTATGGAAATGAGGACCCGTGTTCCGCATACCTGAGCCAGTACCCGTCTCCCTCCAGGGCCAGCCGTGGCCGAGCCCTCCTGATTTTACTGGGTGGCCAGCCTGGGGATCTGTAAGCCCAGGGACGTCTGCGGTCTCGGCCCCCCTCCCCGTGGGGACAGGAGGTGGCTTCAGGAGGCCGAGGATGCATGCCTGAATGAAGCCGACTTGTGACTGCAGTTCTGTCTAAGGGCCTCCCCGGGTGTTAGATGTCAGTAAGTGACACCTGTGTGTGGATCGCATGTGATGAGAGAAACAGTGGGGGAAACCAAAGCTTGTGGAGTCTGCGGGTTCTGGACTTGGGGATGTGTGCGCCTGTGTACTTGGTGAGGGGTGTGATGTCTGGAATGAGTGTGCACGTGTGTGTCACGTTTGTGCGTGTGTGGTGAGTGTATTTAGCAGGTGTGGAGTGAGCATGTTCATGCGTGTGTCATGTCTATTTGAGGGCACGTGGAGTGTGTACACGCACCACATTTGGTGAGTGTATTTGAGGGTGTGTATGGAGCGCATAGATGCATTTGCCTGTATAGTATTGGGTGAAGGGGTGGCATGTGTGGAGCAAGCATGCACACGTGTGTGCTGTGTGTGGGGTTTCTACCTGGTCCTCCCCTGAGCCTGCTCCTGGGCCCTGCTGTCCTGGCAGCTTTACAGTTTGGTGTGTCTTTGATTCCAGAAGATTCTGAAACTTGATTCTGAAGCTGTGACCACAAACTTGCAGCCCTGGAGGACGCTGGCCCGTGGAGCCGGCACGAGGGTCTCGGTGCTGGCCTCTCCCTGGGCTGGGCTCTGTCCACAGCAGAGCGTGTCCGATGATTGAGCTGTCCGGGTCTGTGGCTCCCCAGCCTCAAGTCAGCCCTCGGTTCTGTCCCGCCTCTGTTTTTCCTGCTGAGGGGCTCCAGGAAGTGGTGCCTGGGATGACGTTTTCACCCCGGGGTTGCTTCGCCAGCTGCCCAGGTGCTGGCTGCCTGAGCCCTGCCGCCGTCCTGGGTGGATGGGGCTGGCGCAGGGACATCCCTGAGCACCTGTGGGAAGGCAGGTTCAGGAAGTGCCAGAGGTGAGTGGTTTTTATTTTTAGGAAGTGGCTTTTTTAAGGAAGTGGCTTCTTTTTAGGAAGTGGCTTGCTTTTAGGAAGTGCCAGAGGTGAGCGTGCCCCCAGGGTCTGCTCCATGGAACCCCAGCCTTCCTGGTGAGACTAGAGGTTCTTTAGAGTGCCGTAATCATGCCCTGTTGGGCAGGCAGTTTCACCAACATGTGCTTTGGGAGGAGTGGATTCTTCCAGTCATGGGCCTGGTGCTGACACCCGCATGGTGGGCCCTCCTGTCCCTGATAAACTGACCCAGAGAAGGTCCTCAGCTGCAAACGGGATGGTGGCTCTCTTGGCACGTGGGGTCACATCAGTGGCTTGGCCGCCTGGTGCCTCCTGAAGAGCAGCCACTGGCCTTTACCTTAGATGTTGACATCCAAACCAGCTCCAGAGTTTGCGATGAAAACTCCTTGCCCAGTTGGAGACTTCTTAGTTCAGCTTGGCACAGAACCTCGGAAAACAGCAGTTCTGTTCTGGGTTCTTCCTTTGGAACTGAGTTCCATTCCAGGGAAGGGAGCGGAGGGGCCATGAGGTTGGCTGCTGCCTCCTGTGCCTCCCACTCGAGCTGAGGGCCATCTCTCTCCTGGGCTTCTCCCTGTTGCGTTCCCTGGTGATGTGCTGGCTTTGCAGAGGTTGGCAACGGCTCGTTCCCTGGACTTCCTTGGGCCCCACGCTTGACTCCTGTTCAGTGAATGCTGTTAGGGTCTGGCCATCACTGGCTTTACTCTACTTTAGCACCGTGTAGATGTCCACACGTGATTCCACCCTCGCACCCCGCACGCGGTGCAGCACTACCCCGGCCAGCAGCTGTGCTTTGCTGCAGGTCCCTTGCTGTAGGAGAGACGGGACCCCCACCCCCTGCCGCGTCTGGGCACCGACATCAGCAGAGGCTCGACTGCCGTGAGGGATACCAGTCATGGGAAGACTGGCCTCCATGCAGATTCACAGAGCAAGGTGGTTCTCACAGAGAAGTCAGTGGCTTTTTTCTACCTTAACGCTGTAGCAAACGCCGTCTTATCTTTCACCACCAATTTAGGTTTCTTAACACCACACCCATGGAGCAAAGTGCTGGTGATGTTTGAACTGTAGCCTGGGGCTCTCGCTCCCATGGGACTCCTTGGGGAATTTCCTAGCAGGATCGTGTGTGCGCCCTTGCAGGGAGTTGTGTCTGCTGGGCACATCCCATTGTGTGGTAAGAATGTCTGAGGTCACAGGCTCTGCCTGATGAGTGCCACTCACAGCTGCTGTCCACACAGGGCCACGCTTGGGATCGGCCACCTTCTTGTCAGTGCTACTTTGACTAATTGCCTGAGGCACCGTCGGAGTGACTTGCTATTTTTAGAAGCTAATTCAGGCTTCAGATGCCATCTAGGTAGTGAGGAGAGAGTTCAGGAAAGCTGTATCTGAGCTCTAGCAGAGGTGGCCTCTTCCGTCCCAGCTGTCACTGCATTTACACTCAGAGGAGCACACAGTCAGGGGTGTGGCTCAGGTGTCAGGGCTGTGCTGTTCCATGCACCCACAGCGGCAGCCTGGAGGGACCAGAACTCAGACACGCTCAGGCACAAATCAGCCTCTTGGGAGAGCTGCTTGCCCACAGAATTCTTTTGTCATTAAGCGGTTGATGTCATTCTTTGAATGAGTGACAGTAATTCCCCACCTCAGGGTGGGCTGCAGGGGAGATTCAGTTGGAAAAATAACCCATTAGGCTTTGTGCCTCTGGGAGTCCTGATGCCCCACCCACGTTTTCCTTCCCATGCCCAGGATTGTCTAAGACAAAGGGCAAGTCTTAAAGCCTTACGGCATCTTAAGTCTTAGATCGCAATTAGAGAGAGACCCAGAACAGGTGGAACAGTAAAATCCTCAGAATTCTGCACTGGCCCTTCAAGAAGGCAGTTGTGGTCTGTTTGGACCCTTGACGGGTTTCTGTTCTCTGTCCTTCCTAAGCACAAAGATGGAAATTCTTCCCATTGCCTCTTTTTCTCCCCATCTCAGCTTCTACACAATGCAAAGTGGCCCTCTAAGTAGAGCCAGTGTTCACTTTTGAATACATCAACCAATTATTTTGGGAGGAAAAGAATCTGCCAAAGAAACGAAGTATAGGTTGGAATGGTTTAATCAAGCCTGTGTTTATTCAACAAAGTGCACTTTTAAATTTCATCTGAAATACTCCAGTGAAAATTTCCCAGTGGGTGTTAAACTTTGGTGTATAGACTCTCATGTGGCTCCCAGTCTCAAGTCCACACCCCCACTTCATGCTTTTACTCTTGGCTGAGTCCCATGGAGGCCAGTTAGGGAATCCTACAGGATCAGCCCTTGACCAGGACAGATGGACGGACGGATGGCTGGCTGGCTGGAGAATACTTTGCTTATGTCATTCAGAGACAAGCATTTCTTGAGCGCCTGCTGTGGGGGCTTGGCCAGGTCCTGCTGCTGGTGCAGTGATGTGAGTCCAGCCCACAGTTCCTGCCCTCATGGAATTTGCAGCCTAGTGAGGACTGCAAGTCAAATAACCACAAGGTAACT
Organism: Piliocolobus tephrosceles; assembly: GCF_002776525.5. Classification (NCBI taxonomy): domain Eukaryota; kingdom Metazoa; phylum Chordata; class Mammalia; order Primates; family Cercopithecidae; genus Piliocolobus; species Piliocolobus tephrosceles. Next base: position 83,404,041 of record NC_045435.1, on the reverse strand, counting down.
GCAGGGAGAGACACCGGGGTGATTTCTATGAAGAGAGGACATGGGGTGCCCCGAGAGCCCCTGACAGAGGGAACTTTGGCATCCTAGAAACCAGGCGGCGTTTTCGTGAGGAAATGACATTTCCCTCTGGGTCAGAGCTGAGGAAGGTGCCTGTGTGTGTCCCGTGGCCGCTGTGACCCTGACCACACACCTGGGGCCGGAAAATGATACACTCTCCCACAGCTCTGGAGGGCAGGAGCCATGGGCTGAGGCCACAGTGTTTGCTCCAGGAGAGTCCCTCATGGCCCATTCAGGTGCCCAGAGCTGCGGGCCTTGCACGCCTTGTTCCCTGGCGCTGCCTCCTCCCATATGGGTGTGCAGCATCCTGCTCCAGGGCCTTCAGCCTCTGCACCCCTCATCTGCCGATGCAGGTGGTGGCACTTAGGGCCCACCTGGGTAGTCCTCAGGATTCACCTTCATCACCGCATGAGAGAACATTCTCAGGTTTCAGACATTAGTACCAGGATTCCTTTGGGGGCCGCTCTCTCGCCCACCACTGTGCCTGAATGTGATGCACACAGTGGCCAGCATATCCGGAGGCTCCGGCAGGACCTGGTGTCAGAAGCAGGTGGGGC
>NC_045435.1:83384496-83403327 GCF_002776525.5 Piliocolobus tephrosceles | reverse complement strand
CCAGGCATTAGGACCAGAATTCCTTTGGGGGCCGCTCTCCCGCCCACCACGGTGCCTGAATGTGATGCACACAGTGACCAGCATATCCAGAGGCTCCGGCAGGACCTGGTGTCAGAAGCAGGTGGGGCCAGGGATTCCCAAGAAAGGCTTGATGTGTACTTGAAGTGAGCAAAGGGTTTTGAATGACTGGATCAGATTAATGTTTTTTGTAGATGGGTCTCCAGTCTGAACAGATTGCAGGGTGCCGCGGTAGGAGCTAAGGCCCAGGCAGAGGCTTTGCAGAGTCCCAGGAGAGGGCGCTGCAGCCCGGACTGGTGTGTGGGTGGGAAGGCAGCCGATGCATTTCTCTGCTGTTTTTCTCCCCGCTGAGCTTGGTTCCTCGTGGAGGGCGGATGGCAGACATTTTGCTCTGGGACCTGATGCCTATGCATCCGAAAGACTTCCCCAGATGCCTGGGCCTAAGAACCACCGTCTGCCTTTGAGTAGAGTTTCTACAAACGTAACATTCACCGATGGATGGAAGATGGCCACAGCTCTAAAATAACAGGGAGCTTTAGCAGAAGAAAATGAGAGATCACAGCTGTTCCCATGGACTAATCTGGCAGGTGACAGCCCCCTAACTTCTCATCTCACACCTAACGGTGTCTGTGTCTGGTGAAAGCTGCTTCAGCAGGGACAGTCAGAGAACAGCGTGGAGTGAGCTGGCTTGTGGGGTCATCTTTTCAGTCTCCTCCTTTGGGGCCTGGGAGAAGGGAGCGGCAGATGGCCAGGCCCCCACCACAGGTCATCGAGGTCACCTCCAGGTGGCTGCCGCGGTGGGCGGGGTGGGGGCATGTTCACACCCACTCCGAGGATACATCCCAGCTGCTGCACACCCTTCACCTCTGCGATGCTGGGATCGCATGCTCAGGCACAGTAGGCGGCCTTGCTGCACTCATCGGGTAGCTCTGGGATTTCTGGCTCTGTAAAGATGAAGTGAGTGCTTACTCACCCCAGCCCACCTGCTTCTCAGGACTGCTTCCATCCAGCCGCCCCGTTGAACTTCCGTCTGTTAGGAGGACGCTCCCACAGGGCCTCGGTGTGATCGAGTTTCATGAATCAGCACAGGCAGACATGGGACACCTTTGTGTACCTTTTCATTTTACTTCTTTTGGGGATTACAGGCGCCCACCACCATGCCCAGCTCATCTTTGTATTTTTAGTAGTGGCAAGGTTTCACCATGTTGACCAGGCTGGTCTCGAACTCCTGACCTCAGGTGATAGAACCGCCTCAGCCTCCCAAAGTGCTGGGTGTATTATGGTTTTAAAGTAAAAATGTATTCATATATTTCTTATATAATAAACAACTATATTTTAAAAGGTTTTTTTTTGGCCAGGTGCAGTGGCTTATGCCTGTAATCCCAGCACTTTGGGAGGCTGAGGTGGGCAGATCACCTGAGGTTAGGAGTTCAAGACCAGGCTGGCTCAGCCTCCCAAGGAGCTGGGATTACAGGCGCATGCCACCACGCCTGGCTAATTTTGTATTTTTAGTAGAGACAGGGTTTCACCATGTTGGCCAGGCTGGTCTCCAACTCCTGCCCTCAGGTGATCCGTCCACTTTGGCCTCCCAAAGTGCTAGGAGGCCACTTAGGCCTCCCAAAGTGCTAGCCACCACGCCCAGCCAAAATGTTTAAATTAGTAAAAAAAAGAAAATTCTGGGCCAGGTGCGGTGGCTCAAGCCTGTAATCCCAGCACTTTGGGAGGCCAAGACGGGCAGATCACGAGGTCAGGAGATCGAGACCACCCTGGCTAACACGGTGAAACCCCGTCTCTACTAAAAAAAATACAAAAATCTAGCCGGGCGAGGTGGCAGACGCCTGTAGTCCCAGCTACTCCAGAGGCTGAGGCAGGAGAACGGCGGGAACCCGGGAGGCGGAGCTTGCAGTGAGCTGAGATCCGGCCACTGCACTCCAGTCCCGGCGATAGAGCGAGACTCCATCTCAAAAAAAAAAAAAGAAAATTCTGGAATTTTTTGTAGAAGTAGGGTCTCACTAAGTTGCCCAGGTTGGTCTCAAACTCCTAGGCTCAAGCAATCCACCCAAAGTGCTGGGATTATAGGCATGAGTTACTACACCCAGCCTAAAAAAGTTTTTTGAAAGCTTAAAACAAGGAAGAAAAAGGGAAGACTGAAGTTAAGGAGACCAGTGAAGAAGCTGTTGGCAAACGGTGGTAAGACCTGAGCCTGGGTGTCCCCATCTGTGAAATGGGTTTACCCACCGATCCCTATGGTCACTGAAGCTGTTGAGAGGACTCTTGGCTAATGAGAGTGAACTCTGCAGTCTGCGAGGTTGGTGCCCCAGATACTTAGCTGGAGGCCCTTGTATGGGTCTACCTCTATGGGGCCGCCCTCCCCACTCTGCCTGATCCTCACAGCACACCGGCCCCAGGTCACGGGGGCCGACCTGGGACATACAGAAAGATCTGGCCATGGGGCTACCTCCCAGAGCAGACACCAGCCCTTGATGGGCCCAGTAGCCACGTTGGGTCTCCATGCCAATCAGTCTTATAAGCCACAGCTCAGCTTAGACTCAGGCTCCAGGAATAGGTCCCCAAGACACCCTCATTCCCCAGTGCCCAGCAGTACTGGGACAACCAAAATCAGCCTCAAACTGCTCAGGCCTTCCCCAGGGATATGACATTCAGCAGTTCCTGGGGCTGCCCAGGCTGAGAACTATCCATCCCCAGTCCCGGGCAGAGAGCTGCAAGCCTGGCTGAAAGAACAAGGTGAAGCCAAAGACTCAAAAGCAGGTCCTTGCCTCCTGTGACTGCAGGTACAGCCCAGTAAGGAGCAGCAGGGCTGCCAATGGTCCCCTGAATTGGCACCCACTTCCTGGGTTTAGCACCACTGTGGCCTCAGAAGGCCCTAAAGGAGGGTTGTCATGGCATGGACCATGGGTTCCTCACATAGCTCCTCTGGCCCAGGGGAACACATGTCCCAGAGGCAGCTGCTCCTGGCATCACTGTTGGTAGGTCCAGATGAGGGACAGGCCTCTGCCTGGGACTGTCAGGATGCAGAGAGGCTGCCTCATTCCTGCTGCGGCAGCCAGGGTCCCCACACACTAACACTGATGTCAGCGAGGTCCAGGAGGTCGTCTCTACATGAGGCTGTGATAAGGCTGCATGGGAGCCTGCGTGCAGGCTCATCATCCTGCCTGGGCGGGAACCCTGGCCCACCCTTGCTGTGGGACTTCAGCCAAATGACAGCCTCTCTGGCCCTCAGTTTCCGCATCTGCAAAAGTAGCACCCGACAACATGCACTGACCCCCCGGGGCTGCTGTGTGTGCTTGGCTAATGGTTCAGTCTCAGAAGTGTCTGCCCCCACCCACCTCATAGGTGTGGTCAGGTGAATTCTCTGCTTTTGTTTCCTCCTTGCACCTGGAAGAAGCTAGAGGACCTGCTCTCCTAATTGCTCCTCTACCACTGATGTTCTAAGAAGGGGACACTGACTTGTCACACTCTGCCAATGTAGGAGCCAGGCATCGTCCCTGTTGGCTCAGGGCTGGGCTCCTAGTAAGTAAAAGCCTAAAGGCTCAGGGAGGTCATTTAAGGTCTGGGGTCCAGTGGACTTATGGATGCATCGCAGCCTTGTGGTGACTGAAGCCTGGGGCGGCTGCTCTGTTGTCTCCTGTCTGTCCCGCTCATCTGCTCAACAACCCTTTGGAGGAAACACACAGGAGGGTCCTGCCCTCTAGTGGCCGCCGGCAGCCAGGCCTCTCCTCACAGGGCTACGCCCGCGACCTCAGAGAAGCCCACTGCCCTCTCTCCCTGCTCTAGTGCCTGCCACACAGCAACAAGCAGGCATTTCCTGGGGGTGAAGCCGAGGCTGGCCCCATGAGCTGGCACTCAGCAATCTTCATCTCTGAGCACCTTTGAGTCCTGGGGGGCCCTGCTTCCAGATGTGAGCCCTAAGCCCATGGGGCTGGGTGGTCCTGGGCTGTGCCACAGGGTTTCAGTCCACTGCGAAGGAGGCCTGATGATGTCCAGGTAGAGGGCACCTGTGGGCAATGATTGACATAACACTGCAAAGACAGAGCCTCGTGGGGCACCAGCCTCTGCCCAGGCTGGGGTCCAGGGCCTTCCCTCATGTGCCCACACCCCATGCTTCCCCGGTTACAGCCTCTGCTGTCAGACTGCCCACCAGCATCTGTGGGTGGGGAGAGCATGATGGGAGTCGAGAACCTGGGCTGGGGCTTGACACAAAAGGGGCTTTGCCTCTGGACACCTCTACCTCTGCTCCAAGTGGAGGGGGCAGGGAACACGGGGAGGAGGGAAACTAAGGGGAAGTCCCGCCTCTCTAGAAGCACCTCTGCACCCTTTGTCCCCCAAGGGAAGCACAAATGTGTGGCCAGTTAGATAAAGCAGGCGTTTCCTTGCCTTTATGGAGCCACGGGCTGAGGCTGGGACCAAGGGTCAGTGAGGGGTTCAGGAGGCCCCCTCTGTACCTCTATCCCAGGCCCTGAGCCCATCATCCCTTCATTTTTAGAGTGAAACTGTGAAGAGCAGCAGCTCTGTGCCAGGCAAGGAGGATTTGGCAGTGAAAAGGGTGAGCTTGCCCTGGGGGCAACTGGCACCTGGGGTAAGAGGTGGCCAGTGAGAGCCTGAGCCCTCTGGAGAGCAGAGGCCCCGTTATGCACAGGCCCAGTATACCCGATGCTTGGGGAGCTCCCAACAACCCCACCCCATCCTGCAGGAGACCCCAAAGCTCTAGGGAAGAGCCTGTCCCAGGAAGCACAGGGCCTCAAAGTTCTGACAAGGACACGAGTTCCAGGCACACCCCACACATGCACACACTTTCTGCTTCCAATTAGCACTAATTGGACGACTGGGAAAACCCACAGACCATGAAGCAGAAGCAGTTAGGTCCGCAAGGCCATGGTGAGGCAAGCCCTGTGAGGTCCCAGGTGAGCCAGGCTCTGGCAATGGGTCCTGGAGTCTCTGTCTCTCTGAGAGGGGATCAGGTGATAGGGCCACATCTGCCAGGGTCCCTACTGGTCCCTCTGGAATATGGGAATTGTCCCAGGACCAGGGCCGAAGCTGGGTGTGGGGGAGCCTGACAAACACCCCCCTCACAGCCTGGCATTTAAGGCTCCCCTAAACCTGGCCCTACCAGCATCCTCCCTCCCTCTCTTTCATTTCTTCTGCTCCTAGTTCTCACTGCCTAAGTCACTCACTGATTAATTCTTTATTTCACTCCGTTTATTCATGTATTATGTGTCCAGGAGCTCTCCGGTGGCCGGACCCCGGGACCACAGAGATGGATGTGCCAGGCTTGGCTAGTCAGGAGGGCCTTGGAGCACTGGATGGTCAGAATCAAAACAGGGCTAAGGCAGGTCCGGGGGCAGGGAAGGGTCCTGATGCTTACCTCCTTCCTACTTGAGCAGTCCTCTCTCCTACCACCTATCCAGCCAGGCCTGGGCCCGGGTTGGCAGAGACCACATTGCAAGGCAACTCCTCTGCTGGCTCCACTTCATTCTTGGTGGGAAGGAGGTGGCCAGGCTGAGCACTGTGTGCTTATGAATAGAAGTATCAGCTTTGCTTGGCACTTTCTGGGTGAGGCTATGGGTCCCTTGATCTTTCAGACTGCACTCAGGGCATGTGCCAGGCTGTGTCCACATCTATGGCCAAGCTCAAGACAGAAGCTCTGCCAGGAACAGTTATGACTAGGGGGCAGGAAGAGAAGCAGGCACCAAATCTGAGCTGCTCTGGGGTGGATCTAGCCCTTGGGGAGAAGCGGGGACTGGCCCTTAGCAAGAGGCTGGCTCTGGAACTCGCATGCTTGAGTAGTCTGGGCCCCAGCCCCAGAGTGAGGGCCCTGAGTCAACCCTTTATATAACACTGCATGGCTCAGACCCTCAGCCCTGAGCAGGGGTAGTGGGAACAAGATCCCTCGCCCCACAGGTGTGTGTCCGGCCTGACCTCTGGCCCCCGTTCTCCAGAATATCCCCAACACAGAGACAGAGGCTCAGCTCCACTCCCTTTCCCCCGCTTAGAGACCAACCTGGTCCTGGGCAATTTGGTGTTGCCATGACAACCACATACTTTCTCCTTCCCTACTTAGCCGATTGAGTCTGAGTCGCAGATGAAATCCTGGTGAGTTGTGTATTTAGAAAGCATGCAGCCATTTGGAGCGCTCTATGCATCTTTCAACTCCCAGGTGCCTCTGATACCCATCCCTTGTCTCTTGATGGCTGAGGGAGAGGATATGCGCCCTGCACCCTCTCCCTATGCCTGGGGTAGTCCTGGCCCAGTGGCACAGCCTCCTTGAAGTACAGCCTCTGGCATGCAGGAACACATGGATGACATTCTCATGGGCAGCCTCTGTGGTGAGTGGGCCTTGTGAGCTGGATGGCAGTCACCAGGAGCCTCAGACAATGCATAGGCCTCTCCATTGTGAGGAATATGGTGTCTGGGCAAGAGCTCTTGACTCAGGAGGCTGTCTCTGTCCCCTTCAGGAATGTGTGTTGCACTTAAGGACTTGGGCCACCAAGACTGGGAGTTGCTGCTAGCCAGGGGCTCCCAGCATGATCTTAACCTTCATGCATTCCCCAGGGCTGACCTTAGCCTCTTCTGACTAATGAAGAGTTACCTGCAGTGCAAAGCTCGCTGCAAGTAGGCTCAGAGCTCAGCCCCAAGATGGGAGACACAAGACATGAGGAAGTAGTAAAAGTGGCCCCAACTGTGATGAGCAGGGTGCTGGTGGCCCTGGGAGGCGACCTCAGCTTGGCAGTTGGGTAGGGCTGGTTTAGCAAGTTTCAGGAGAAGAAAACATGGGGTGGTCAGAGAAAAGCGGGGCTGGCTCTTTCTCCCATCTGCCTGGGCGGGGGATGGAAATCAGCATCTTACCAGGAATGGTCACACAGGATGGATAGGGAGACCTACCTCTGTCCTCTCCACTCAGGGCCAGAGGCTCCTGCCCCACACTGCAGACGTTAAACCCACCAAGTGGTCCCATTGGTGTGGCTGCCACCCCACTGGGCTGCAGCATCCTGGGTAGGCGGTTGGCTCTTGAGCATAACTGTACCTCCTTATCTAGGCCTTCATTTCCACCTAGATCTTACTACCTCTCTGAGCCTCAATGTCTTCACTCTGGGGAAGGGAGGGAGGGGCAAGCAGATAGGTTAGTAAGAGTGGAATAAGTAGTGAGGGGTTCCTGGAGCAATGTCTCCAGGGAAAGCATTACCTGCTGGGTGTATTTGGTCAGATTTTTATGATTTTGTAGGGAAGAACATAAAGTACAAATATAAAACAAAAAAGATAATTATAGCTTGAGGAAAAACGAATTATAGCAGAAAGGAAATAGAATACTACTTGGTTTAGCAGAAGACAATGTTTACATAGTGTTAAACATGTAAACACTATCAACTTATGCCAAATCATAGCATTGGAAGGATGGGGAGGAAATGTATGGAGAGGTGGCTATCAGCTCATTTTCCATAGTAGAAAGTCAATGTTCTAAAGGTGAAAGAGGCTGGGTGCAGTGGCTCATGCTTGTAATCCCAACAATTCGGGCCAAGGCAGGAGGCTTGCTTGAAGCCAGGAGTTCAAGACCAGCCTGGGCAACATAGTGCAATCCCATCTCTACAAACTATTTTAAAATTACGCGGGCATGGTAGCACACACCTGTAGTCCCAGCGACTCGGGAGGCTGAAGTGGGAGGACTGCTTGACCCCAGGAGTTTGAGGCTGCAGTGAGCTGTGATTGTGCCACTGCTCTCCAGCTCAGCCTGGGCAACAGAGAGAGACTGCATCTCAAAAAAAAAAGTGTCAAAGGAAGTGAAAGCAATGGGTCAAGAAGAGGGGAATTAGTATTTCCAGCCTTGCAGTATTGTTCAACCTTTAAAACTAGGCACCATACATGTATTGGTTGGATCAAAAGAGAAATTAAATATAAAAGGTTGAATTAATATAAAACCTCTCAAACACTGAGGCTTGACAGGTTTAGTAAACTGTCCAAGGTCATGGTGTAAAGGACACAGTGGAGCTGGAACCCGCACTAGGGTCTCTCTGTACCAGAGCTCACAGCAGGCATGAGCGTAGAGTGATCTTGTCAAAACCTTGGAATCCACCCTTGGACCAGCCAGCTCAAAGACTTTCCCCAAGCACCCATGCAGGCTACAAAGATGAGCCTCCAGCACAAGGGGCTGCACCCCATGCCTGTGGGCAGGGAAGCAAGGCCATTGAGCAAACATGTTCCAAAGCTACTAGCCCACAGAGGCTCTGTCACCCACGGAAGGAGCCAGAGCCGTCAGCGAAGCCCCTTCCTTGGCTGTTCCACTTCTATTTACTGGGTAGCTTTTGTTCCCTAGCTTCCCATCCAGCTGGGCTGGTTAATCAAATTCTCTGAGGGGAGGGCTGGGGGCATCAGTGACTTTACTGACACCCAGAGGAATTGCTTCTTGGGAAGCAATTACTTGTGACAGGTGCAAACTCCCAGCGGCTGAGCTTGTCTGTGGCTGAGGATGCCGTGGAGCCTGAGGGGCCAGGTCCTTGTTGCTGGCTTGTGCTCAGCAGGGACACCAAGGTCCACTGCTCCTCCATGGTTTTCTTGGCCTCTGCAGGAGGAAAGACTGTCAGCTGAATGACAAGTGACAGGTTGCCACAATGTCGCAATTAATACAGACCATTGACTGAGCGGCTGGCATCATGCAAAGCCCTTTTCAGATGTGGAACCCAGGCAATCTGAATGGTTTGGCCCACTGACCTACAGGTCCTGAGTCTCAGGCTCCAGGCTGGCTGGTCATCAACTCAATGTGACCTGGGCAGGCTCCCTTCCATCCTAGGCTCCCTTAGGGGACAGGCTGGGGCTGAGAGGCAGTGAAGTTCACTCTCAGGGTTCATCAGCAGGCAAAATGGAGGTCTCTGTGTCAGGATATTCACTGTAACAGTTTACAACTTAGAAAGTGCTGGGAATAACCTGCAATGGCATACCATAGTAAAAAAAGGACACTATGCAGGACAGTGTGAGCACGGCACAGGTGCACACCACAGGCAAAGTCAGGACTGGCCTCGGGCAGGACATGGGCCCAGTGTTTCTGTGACTATCTGAAGGGCACTGGTTGCCCTCAGGATAATTTGTTATTTAATAGCAAGAAATACGTAAAATACATAATATCAGGAGATAAAATCACTTATCAGGAAAAATAGTACATGGTATAGAATATTTTAAACTTGGCCAGGCACTGTGGCTCACGCCTATAATTCCAGTTCTTTAGGAGGTCAAGGTGGGAGGATCAAGAGTGCGAGACTAGCCTGGGCAACATAGTGAGACCCCATCTCTACTAACAATTAAAAAAAAAAATTAGGCGGGTATGGTGGCTCATGCCTGTGGTCCCAGCTACTCCAGAGGCTGAGGCTAGAGGATCACTTGAGCCCCGGAGATTGAGGCAGCCGTAAGCTATGATTGCATCACTGCACTCCAGCCCAAGGAGCAGATAGAGATCCTGTCTCAAAAAAAGGAATATTTTAATCTCCACCGTGACCTCTGTGCTGAACTAGCTCCCCTGTAGGACCCAGGCTCCAGCCTTGGTATGCACAGGCCCACTGGCTCCCCAACTCTCCATTCCACCCCAAAGAACTGCTGAACCCCAACTTTTCCTTGATCCCCACAATGGCCCTGGAGCAACAGTGGGCAGGGATTAGAACCTTCTGCTGACAGAGAAAAGGTAAAGCCACCTGCTAGGATCTCACAAGGAGAAAAAGGCAGGGCTGCGATTAGAATACAATTCCAGGCTCTTCAGCTCTGTTGATTGTCTGGATCGACAGCAGGTCCTCTGGCCCAGTTGGCAGTGGGGATGTGGTAAAACAACATTTCCAAGCTGCAAAGGCAAGCAGGGCCCCTGCAGAGTTGAAGGGAATGTCCACAGAGGCTGACAGAAACGAGAGAGGCCGTTGGATCAGAACCAGGTACGCTCAGGTCATGGCTCTTTGACAAGGAGGAGGAAGAAGAAGGCCTGATGGAACCCCACTACTCAGATATGACCCACAAACCAAATGTCCATGGCCTCACACCTTCCCCAAGGCTCAGCGCTGGGCCCAGACACATCCGGTGTCTCCCTGATGTCCACAAGTCTGTAGGCAGAACACACTTCCCTTCTCAGGAAAACTCCACCTTATCAATAGTGCTCAGGACAGCACCCTAGGCCGGGCGCAGTGGCTCACACGTGTAATCCCAGTACTTTGGGAGGCCAAGACGAGTGGATCACCTGAGGTCAGGAGTTTGAGAGCAGCCTGGCCAACAGGGCAAAATCCTGTCTCTACTAAAAATACAAAAATTAGCTGGGCATGGTGGTGGGCGCCTGTAATTCCAGCTACTTGAGAGGCTGAGGCAGGAGAATCGCAGAGGTTGCATTGAGCCTAGATCGCACTACTGCACACCAGCCTGGGCAAGAGAGCAAGACTTCGTCAAAAGAAAAAGACAGCACCCTCTGGGCATCCTAAATTCAAAGCTGCTTCTGGCAGGAGAAACCAGTCCATCTTAACCTGGCATCCCAGTGAAGTGAAAAAAACAACAAAGCAAAGCAGTGTTTGCAGTAAAACAAAACTCGGCAAGTTTCTGGATCAGCCTGTGATGAGTGGGTTCAAGGTGAGGACATTGACAATTGGTGGGTGAGGCCATTTGGGGGTGCAGGGGTATCCTTGTGGGCCACCATGGCTTAGGCCTGGGAAAGCCGAGGCCAGGAGAGCTCATGCCTGTGGCCGTCCAACACGTGGCAGGGCCCATTCATGCCTTTCCACTTTCTTCAGAAACTGCCCACAGCAGCTGTCCCTCCCTGGACAAAGCCACCTTCTCTCCTGACGGCAGGGCCCCTTTTTCTTTCTGTCTTAATCTAAGGCTGGTGGGAAATCTAAATATCTAGCTGAGGTGATTTCTGAAATTGCTGGAAATCATTTAACAAGCTTCTGGAGCATCCCTTCTTGTTCTGGGGAGGTGTGCGGAATGTGCGTCTGAAAGAGCATTTGCTGGCAGCTGTGGCATTGCTTCCTCGGGCCTGATTGCTGGGGTTTCCAAGGCTAAGGACACCTCAAATCCACATCCAGATGCCTGGCTCTGCAGTCTCTCTGCCTGACACCTTCACCCTCCAAAGCTCCTGCAGGGCCAGCTGAGCCCAAAAGGAGTTTTCATTTCTTCTTCACCTGCAGCTTTGTCTTTCAGGAGAGGGTAAAGGAATGTTTCCACCGAAATTAAAATAGATGCTCCGCCACCACATGCACTTCTGTGGACTGGGGTTAGGTGGGAGGAGGAAGCAGTAGTGGGGAAACAAATGTTCCCAGGGACCACAGTCCCTCTGTAACCTTGGGCAGATTTAAAATTCCACCCACTGAAGTCCACTAGGCTAGAGCTAGGCATCCCTGTCTAGTGCTTTACCTACATCCTCTAACTCACTCCTTGCTATACCCTATGAGGCAAGTGCTACTGTGCCCATTTTCAGATGAGTAAACGGAGGCACAGGGGGATCAAGCACTTTGCTCGAAGATTCACAGCTTGAAGAGGGTAGGGTAGCAGGGTAGCAGGGTAGCTGGGCTGGGTCCAGTGACCAGGCCTGGGAAAGCAAAGCCACAGCTGCCTCAAAGCCCTCTCTAGACACGTTTCCCACCCCGCCAAACTCCCGGCCCCACCACATACACCTGCCTTTCTAATTCTCAGGGGAGAAAGAATATAGGGTTGTTGAAAGAAAGGAGGAGGAGTCTGATGGGGACAGAGCAGCCTGGGGGGTCATAAGAACAGGGCCACTGGGCCTGACACAGGCGAGTGCCTCCCTGACTGGGGCATGGGGAGAGGTGTAAGGATGAGGCTGGGCAGTGCTGGCTCCAGGGCTCCTAAGGACATCATAAGAACCAGCCCAAATGAAGCCCAGGGAAAGAAACGGTGACCTGGGTTCGTCACTGCCATGCGTTCTGGGCCAGGTGCCTTCTCCAAGTAGTGGGGCTAAAGGAAAAGCCCTTAAATCATGAGTATCTGTAATGTCCTCGCCCTCCCTCCTTTGTTGGCTGTCACAGCAGGCCTTTGAGCTGGATCAATAGGGGTGAGGGTGGAGGAGAGCGGAGCCTGGCACAGCCATAGAGGTGAGGTGCAGGGTGTCAGGAGAGAACTACCTTGGCACGGGGACCAGAAGAGGAAAGGGCAGATGTGGGTCAAGCGGACACCCAGGAAACCTTGCTTGGGGTTTCCAAGGCTTTTGGAGCTGAATTTGCCTCCTATCTCTGTTCTCCTTTCATCTTTCCTGGACCACGTAAGGTGGGTGACAGATGAGGAAACTGAGGCACAGGCAAGATCTCCTGCCTATGGTTCCAAAGTGAGGAATTAGACCTGAGAGGCCAAAAGTGAGGTGCCTTCCCACTCCTTGGTGGTGCTGCCCAGGGTCAAGGGCCCCAACAGACAGGGACACTGGGGTATACAAAACCTTTTCTTTGTAATGTACCATAATTTTTTTTGGCCAGATTTATTTCTCCCAAATATTTCTTATTATGCCAATGTTTGTGCGAGACCATTACCCTAAATTCCTGAAGATGGGATGAAGACAGAGGCAGGGGAGGAACTGTAGAGAAAAATAAGCCATGGAAGGTCAGGGATGGATTGAAAACAATCAGATCCTGTGGGTTCCAAACTTGGTTTTTTGGGTTTTGTTTTGTTTTTGAAATAGAGTCTCACTCTGTCACCCAGGCTGGAGTGCAGCAGTGTGTTCATGGCTTACTGCAGCCTCGACTTCCCAGGCTCCAGTGGTCTTCCCGCCTCAGCCTCCCGAGTGGCTGGGACCACAGGCGTGAACCACCATGCCCAGCTAATTTTTTATTATTTATAGAAACAGAATCTCCCTATGTGGCTCAGGCTGGTCTCAAACTCCTGAGCTCTAATAGAGGGAGGAACTTGGCTGGCCGTGGTGGCTCATGCCTGTAATTCCAGCACTTTGGGAGGCCAAGGTGGGTGAGCTGCTTGAGGCCAGGAGTTCAAGACCAGACTGACCAACATGCGAAACACCATCTCTGCTAAACATACAAAAATTAGTTGGGTGTGGTGGCGCACGCCTGTAATCCCAGCTACTCAGGAGGCCGAGGCAGGAGAATTGCTTGAACCCAGGAAGTGGAGGTTGCAGTGAGCTGAGATCATACCACTGTACTCCAACCTGGGTGATGAAGCAAGACTGTCTCAAAAAAAGTAAAATGAAATAATAATAATAATAGAGGGAGGAAATTAGCCCAGAGCTAAAGAGGGCTCTGAAATCAGACAGTCCAGGGGCCGACCTCAGCTGTGCCGTGTTCTTCCTAGCTGTGTGGCTCAGGGAAAATCAAGTCACTTCTCTGTGCCTCAGTTTCCTCACCTGAAGCCCATAGATAATAGATAGGGTCTGTTGTGAAGATCTCACAGCTAACACCTGTAAAATGTGTCTCCACACAAACCTGGCACATGCTCAGGGCTCTGTACCTGCTGGAGTAAGGGAGACTTGTTCAAGGTCACCCACAAATTTGAGAAGGGCAGTTGGGTGGGGGTGGGGGAGTATAACGGAAGGCATGGATGCAACATGCTGTGCCATTTAGAAGACGAAATACACATGAAGCAAAACCCTGTTCATGTACTTCAAAAGACAGACACAGGGCCAGGCATGGTGGCTCATGCCTGTAATCCCAGCACTTTGGGAGGCCAAGCTGGGAGGATCACTTGAAGTCGGGAGTTCAAGACCAGCCTGGCCAAAATGGTGAAACTGCATCTCTAATAAAAATAATTTTTAAAAAATTAGCTGGGTGTGGTGGTGGGCGTCTGTAATCCCAACTATTTGGGAGGCTGAGGCAGGAGAGCCACTTGAGCCTGGAAGGCAGAGGTTGCAGTGACCTGAGATTGCGCCACTGCACTCCAGCCTGGGTGACAGTGTGAGACTCCATCTCAATTAAAAAAAAAAAAAAAAAGACACAGGCCAGGAGCAGTGGCTCATGCCTGTAATCCCAGCACTTTGGGAGGCCAAGCTGGGAGGATCACTTGAGCTTAGGAGTGTGAGATCAATCTGGGCAACATAGTGAGACTCTGTCTCCACTAAAAATTAAAAAAAAAAAAATTAGGCAGGTATTTGGGAGGCTGAGGTGGGGGCATTACTTGAGTCCAGGAGATTAAGGCTGCAGGGAACTATGATCGTGCCACTGCACTCCAGCCTGGGCAACACAGCAAGACACTATCTAAAAAAAAAAAAAAGTAAATAAATAAGACATGGCTGCAGGTGGATTTCTCCAGTGATGGTGCAGATGGAAGAAGTGCTGAAGACAGGGCACCCCTGGGGTCCTTCCACCCAGAGCCTGGCGCTTGGCCCTGTGCTTGCAGATTTGCGGCAGGCAGAGCTGAGAGCAGGCAAAGACAAGTCACCACTGTGCTTGGGCATCCTGCCCACCAGCCCCATCGTACAGCCAGAGCTCCACATGGTTTCCATCATGGTTACAAAAGAAACAAATGCAAGTCACTCTGTCCCTTCTGTGGCCCCCCACAGCCGGACATCTGCACACCTGCAAGAACATTCTGTTGTCATTAGAGAGACACCACTTGGGGATGTCAGAAGCATGAGGGGAAGACAGAAACCTTCAGCTCTGGTTCAGGAACATTAAATGCACTATGCTATCCCAGTTTGTTCATAAAATTCTCGTGTTAATGTCCTAGGGGAAACAAAAAGGACAGCTATTTTAGCAGCATGTTTGGTTGGGATTCTGTGGGAAGAGCCCTGTTTTTCTTCTGGCTGCAATGTCCTGATTCTCTGGATCTTTGTGGTTCTCCCTGCATGGCCCTGCCAGACTCTGGTGAGGGAAGACAAGAGTGTGCTCCGAGGCTGGCGAGGCTGGGGTTTTCGTCTGCATCTGGTGAAAGGACTGGCTCCTACATCACCAGTTCCCCTCTGAATAGTCTCAGAATTCTCCTGGGAACAGTGGTGGACAACAAAAGCCTTCTGAAAGAGGTCCTCTGGCACCCCTTATGCCATTCCCCTGGTGTCATCTTTCATGATTTTCAACTGAAAGGGCAAAGCAGTGGGGAGTAGATGAGCCAGGAACAAAACCGGCGCTGTCCACAGAGTCATGCTTTCATTTCAGGCTCTCCCACCCCGCATGGCCGCATGGAAGCCGCACACTATTAGTTCCACATAATGGGAAAGTGTGTCAGGATCTCCCAGACACCAACCAGAAACATGCTGCTCAGTTGTCACCTCCAATGTGACTAATGCAGCCGTGTCTTAATTAGTCACTGCTCACTGCTGCGATGACAGCTTCCGAGCCTGTTCTAAGGCCCCAACCTGTGATGGGGCACTGCAGAGGAGATTAAAGGTGAGAGGCCGCTGGGAAGGAAGGATCAGGAGTTGCCAGTTTTTCAGGTCTCTTTCCCACTAAGCACTGTGAACCCAGGTGGCCTCTGCCAAACCCCTTTGTCAACATTGTGACAGTAGAGTCAACAGGGTCATAACATTGGGACATATTTATTGGAGGGAGAGAGGAAATGTGACAGGGAAATGGTCTAGAAGATTCCTTCACAAGTCAGCTGTTACGTCACGGGTCCTCATGCAGCTCCCCTGGGAAGGGGCAGTGAGGGATGAACCACGCCACTCTGGCTGGCCTACACCTAGCCAATGCTGCTCAGGCCAGGGCGGCCCGTCTACTGGCTAACGTATGGCCTGTGATCTACAGTAGCTGTCTTATAAAGATAACCTGAGCCAATTCTATTTCTCCTGCAGGGGCTTTGCACTCAGAAGCAAAGAGGAGGGAGGAGGCTAGGGGCTGGAAGTAAAAGGTGAGAGACTGCCCCCTCAGTGGAAGTGCCTAGGCCTCTACCCTGAGAGCAGGAGCCATGTCTGGGTCCTTCTCCTCTCACTGCCCACCAGCCTGAGGGCTGGCCTGCTCTCTGGGCCCCAGGAAAAATGAGAATCACCCCAGGGCGAAGCCAGGGGCAGCAGAGATGGCTGGGAGCTGCCCCAGAGCCTGGCCTCTGCCAGTCTCACAGTGAGGCAGCCTCCAGGCACCACCTCCCTGCTCCTGGCATCCCCTTCCCTCCTTCCTAAGCACTTGGGGCCCAGTGTTCACTCGGCCTCACAGGTGGAGTGCCCAGGGCCCTTTAACTCTTCAGGCCCCTCAGAAATGAGATGAAGACAACATTTACTGGCTCCAAAATAGAACGTTTCAAAATTGCTTTTTCAATTGCTACAGAACATACCACCATATCAGTTAGACAGCCACCACTCTTGTGTCCTTATCCTTATACACGATTGTGTTCAACGTGGGACATGATGCACTGCAATAGGTTCCACAAGCTGGGGGTGGGGTCTCCAAACCTCCAAACCTCTGTGGAGCCTGCAGAAGTAGGGACAGAGTGCCGGGCACATTTACTTTGCTGAGGATCTACGACATGCAAGGAAAGACCTAATTCTCTATATCTCACCTCCAGCACTTTCCTTTCAAGCCGCACTTCCCAAGAAGAATGGAGAAGTCAACTGGCGAAGAGTCGACTGCACTGGAACAGGGGCTAACAGCAACTATTGCTAATTCATCTGAAGGATAATTAAGAAGTATTTATAAGTCTTCCTTCATTCGGCCCCTAAAGGAGGCTGGACTACATTGAGAGCCCACCTTCCCAGTTGTGCTCTGATATACCCAGACCGTTTGGTTAAAAATGAGTAACACTAAATAATGGGACTGATTATGCCAAGGTAATTGGGGACTGACTGATACTGCAAATCAATGAGTCTTCCCTCTCCTCAAATTCTTCAAGTAAAACACCTTTTCTGCTACAAATGAAATATTTACAACATTAAGGACCAATTCTCTTAGGTAAATAATAGTGAAGCAAATAATTTTTTCATCTGCATCTGATTGTCTCAGAAGTCTCATTTCCAAATTAAATACACAAGTCTCAGTTACTTCCTGGACACTCATGGACTATTCAGTAAATAAATTTTAGAATAGTGATCTTGTTCAGTTGCTTTTTCTTTTTCTTTTTTTGTTTTACTTATTTTTTTGGAGACGGAGTCTCGCTCTGTCACCCAGGCTGGAGTGCAGTGGCACAATCTCGGCTCACTGCAACCTCTGCCTCCTGGGTTCAAGTGACTCTCCTGCCTCAGCCTCCTGAATAGCTGGAATTACAGGCACCTGCCACCATGCCCGGCTAATTTTTGCATTTTTAGTAGTGACGGGGTTTCACCACGTTGGCCAGACTGGTCTCAAATTCCTGACCTCAGGTGACCCACCTGCCTCAACCTCCCAAAGTGTTGGGATCATAGGCGTGAGCCACTACGCCCAGCCTTCAGCTGCTTTTTCTAGTTTTCTGTGTCTCATTGTCTTTGATAAATTTCTAGGGGACCCCTAATACTTGGGCCTTAGCTCATCTTCTTTCCAAATCTGGTCCTTTCTGACAGGCTCCACAGGCCTCCTGGCTTCCAGTGTGCCTTCCAGAACTCTTCCTTAGGGCCACTGAGAACCTTGTGCAAGCAGCTTCATGAGTCCGTGGGTCAGCTCCCAAAGGTGCTCAGGATCGAGCTGCTGGTGGGGGCTCTCCTCACTAGCAAGCCCCCTGCATGCCCGGCTCACTTGCCATCCATCGGTGCCTGGCCCCCACAAAGAGCAGGAGTGTATAAATATGTGAAGGAGGCCAGGCAAGGTGCCTCATGCCTCTAATCCCAGCACTTCAGGAGGCAGAGGCAGGCAGATCACTTGAGGTCACCTGAGTTCCAGACCAGCCTGGCCAACATGGTGAAACCCCGTCTCTACTAAAAATACAAAAATTAGCCAGGTGTGGTGGTGCATGCCTGCAGTCCCAGCTACTGGGACGCTGAGGCACGAGAATTGCTTGAACCTGGGAGACAGAGGTTGCCGTGAGCTAAGATTGCGCCACTGCACTTCAGCCCAGGAAACAGAGCAAGACTGTGTTAATAAACAAACAAATAAACAAATAAACAAAACATATGAAGGGTGTCCCCTGTTCGGATTCTTTCTCTTCTTTAGTCCCCACCCCGTTTTCAGCCATGGCTCTTCTAAGACTAGGCCAGGGATCATGCTGCTCCTGATTTCCCACTGGAGACTGAACTCCATCCATCCCAGAGGCCACACAGCAGCACTCACAGCTCCCACTTCTGGGCCTGCCCAGCCTCTCACCTGAGCCCCTCCTCCTCCAGGTTCTGGATGCTCTCAGCTCCTGCTTGTCTCTTCCTCAACATCAAAAGCTGCTTAGGAAATAATTCCTTTTTTTTTTTTTCCAGTTGCAGTTTCTTGCTCTGTCACCCAGGTTGGAGTGCAGTGGTGCGAACATGCTCACTGCAGCCTCAAAATCCTGGGCTCAAGCAATCCTTTGCACTTCAGCCTCCCATGTAGGGACTACAGGTGCATGCCACCATGCCCCGCTAGTTTTTAATTTTTTTTGTAGAGATGGGGTCTCCCTGTGTTGTCCAGGTTGGTCTCAATATCTTGGGCTTAAGCGATCATCCTGCTTCGGCCTCCCAAAGTGTTAAGCCACAGCGCCTGGCCGGGCAAATAATTTTTTCTTTTTTCCTCCCGCCAGAGAACAAAAAGGAAATAAATCTTGATGGGGTTATTTTACATCTTAGTGTGAATGAGTCACTGAGTTCTCTGTGGAATCTGAATTTCCAGTATCCTCTCTAATTCTAGAATAGCAGCCTGTGACCAGGTGAAAGGAAATTCTATCACCTGATGGAGGAAGATATTAGAGTGAAGGGGCTGTCCTAGACCCCCTGAAATCACACACTTGCCCTGCTCTGCAATGAAACTAGTCCTGACTTCTCAAGGAATGGCCATTTAATTAAAAAAAAAAAAAAAAAAAAAAAAA
>NC_045435.1:83342307-83384096 GCF_002776525.5 Piliocolobus tephrosceles | reverse complement strand
GTTACTTACCCACCCTCCTTATGAAATCAAAGAATTTTTGTCCCTTTTGGAGGGAGAATGGGTATGAAAGAAGAAAGGTCTTTACAAAAGTGTAAAGAAAATATTTCATTTCTTTTTAAACCAGGGGACTGATGTGAAAGTAGCAACAGGAATGCATGATTTAAAAACAAATGTGCCTGGTCTGGAATCCCAGCACTTTGGGAGGCTGAGGCAGGAGGATCACTTGAGCCCAGGAGTTCAAGGCAACAGTGAGATCCAGTCTCTACAAAAAAAAATTAGAAATTAGCTGGGTGAGGTAGCACACACGTGTGATCCCAGCTACTCAGGACACTGAAGTGGAAGGATTGCTTGAGCCCAGGAGTTTGAGGCTGCAATGAGCTATGATGACACCACTGCACTCCAGCCTGGGTGAGAGGACAGAGTGAGACCTTGACTCTGAAAAGAAAAGAATAAAGACAGGAGGGAGGAGGGGCCCCGCTTGAATCAGGTTGGGAAGTGGCTGGGAGCAGGGCAGAGTAGTGGCTCCAGAGCCAGAAGTTGCCGTCAGGTAAGCATTAAACAGTGCAGCAGCAGCTCCCCACTGAGAGACCCCAAGCCAAATCTGAAGTGACCAACACTTACGTGTGGCCAGAGGAGCACAGGAAGTCAGAGATACTGTTCTTCTCACTAACGAAGACTCCTTCCTTTCATACAGGTTGTGCCTCAGAGACTTGTTTCCATGGAGAAGTAGCCTCACGATATTTTAAGTGGTATTTAAAGCCAAAAGTATGATTTCCCTCCCCAAATCTGCTTGGGTAAAGCGAGGCAGGCTGGCCCACATGTATGCAAGCTCCCTGAGGCAACAGGTGTGGCTCTAGGGGATCCAGCAGGGGAAATGCCAGAGGCCTGGTCAGGTTCAGCTGAGCTTTAGGGAGGTGCCAGAGGCAGAGAACCGCAGAGGACCTGCTGCCAAAGTGCTGACAGCCCAGGCGGCAGGTGCTAGTCTTGGGAAAACTCGCAGCCACAGGCACGACTCTCCCTAGACACAGGGAAGTAGGACATGGGAGGAAGCCCTGGGCTGCCTTCGCAACTGGCTGTCTTTCAAGAGGAGCTGGCCCTGACAGCATCATTAGGCCAACAGCAGGGGAGGGATGACAGCACTGCCTTCAGACATAGACCCTCTCTCAAGCTGAGAGAGTATCAGCCTGGGGAGTCCTGCTCCCAGAGGCCACGGAGTCACAAGGCTGCTGGTGGAACAGCAGCTCTGTTCCTGGAGCAGAGAACAGGCATGAGCATGACTGGTCCTGGGCCTGCTGTGAAGGAAGACAATGGGGCATGTCAACCTTGGTGGCATCAAAGCCATGTGGGCTTGCCAGAAAAGCCAATCTCAGAGCCCTCCTACTGGGAGACAGAGATCCTGAAAGCCTGGAGTGGGTCCGGGGAAGCCACATTCTGACTTGCAATCCAGGTGATTCCGAGGCAGGTAGAATGAGGATCATGCTTGAGTCTGGGGTCATGTGGGCATGGGATAGGGGCAGGGTTCTGGGAGGGTGATCAGCAGCTGCAGAGAAGCAGCTCATGAGGACTGAAGGTCCCTTTCTGTGGATGCCAGGACAGAGAACGGACATGGGAGGGAAGGAAGACTGCCTTGTGTGTGTGCTCCACCTGACCCCACGGGACCATCCATTTTTCTGAGCTGGCCTGACCTTACCCTATGAAGGCATGACTGAGGCCATGCTTTGGAGGTCCTCTAATTGCTCAGGACACCTTGCATTTAGCTGCTTTTCTCCCACTTAGTGCGAAGCGTTCTCCCTCTGAGTAGATTAAAAACCTGCCAGGGTGACTGGGCCCCAGTCTTGCTATGCTGACAGGTCTTGATCCTTAGCCCCTGGGTACTGGCTCTGGGCAAGCAGATTTAAATACATGCATTTTAATGCATGATAGCAGTTGCCCTTACTGATCCTCTCTCTCTGGGTGTAGACACAGAAGGTTTGGGGCACTGAGTGAGAGGATTATTAACATCCAAGTTATAGTTTGTGCATGTAGTTCTGAGGGGGGTTAATATCCAAAAGGAATGAATACATTAATGAAAAAAGAAAAAACACTTTACACTCCAGAACACTGCTCATGATCTCACCTGCAGGGTGCAGGCTGCAAGGTGCAGAACGCCTGGGCTCACACTGTAGCCTGCAGCACCAGGCCCCCATGCCTGCCACTCTTGTCCTGGGGCTGGAATTTGGTTATATTGATCAGTGCTGGAAATAATGGGTCAGCAGGAGGGGCCTGACTCAGTAATACTTGCCATATAGAGTTTGCCCTGTCTTATTCTGAAGATAAAAAAATACATCTGTTAAATCTTATCTGTCACCATTGCAATTCCCATGTGAGAAGTTACAGAAAGCTGCAAAGCAGTATTCCCTTCAGAGACAAAGTGGCTCAACTGGATCACAGTTTTCTTCAAAGTCTGCCTCTTGCAAGTGGCCAGGCCAGGAGTCTCCAGCCAGCTTTAACCCACCCTTCAGTTAACAAATCTTGACAGCCCACTCTGGGTCAACTATGTGCTGACCCGGGGCGGCGGGGAACAGTGTGATCAGGACAGGCAAGATTCTCCCTAACTCACTCTGGGAAATGTGATCTGAAAACCTTTCTGGTTTCATTTCTTGGATTTCTCACTGAGTAGCATTTTTCCTTCTCTAAAAACTCAGACCACAGTGTTGACACAGAGAAAGCCACAACTTCAGGGCCACACTCTGTTTTCATGTGGTGAATGAAAGAGAGGGGTCTCGCTCTCTCTTTTACAGAAGTTCAAAATTCCTCTGAAGGGTAAAATCGTTGCATCTCTTTTTCTGGGCCAGATAATTATTAACAATTAAGACATAGTTTGTTGGAGCATGTAGCTCCAAAGGCCAATCACACTCAAAAGGAATGAGTACATTAGTAAAAGAGAAAATAAAATGATGAAAAAACTCTATTATTTTTAAAGGGCTTTTTGGTCTTCACTTAAAAATGAAACACCTCCTCCACATTTCAGACTTCGATTGGTCACAGGTGTCTCATGTTTTCGCTGGTGCCTCACCTCCGGGCTTGCTGTCACTCCGCTGCAGAGCCCTCGGCGGGGCTCTTACACAGAATATGTGTTCCACCCACAGAACTGCCCATAGCTGGTCCAGGTGCCTCAGGTGTCCAGGCTTCCCTGAAGTCACGTCATTTTGTCAGTGCGTCTGGGCACACCTAACTGAGTCCTGAGGAAATGGATCAGCTTGGTCTCCGTGAGGAATGCTGTCCCGAGAGTTGCTCCCAGACAGAAGGCCCCCACAGCAATGTGTGCCAGTCTGGCTGGCCAGCCCTGCTCACAGCAGAGGAACACCTGGGAAAGAAACAATTGTCAGTGGCTGTTCCTCAGTCTATACCTCCTTCCTCTGGGACCAGCCAGGGAAAGCAGCTGTGGTTCCAGCTTCTAAGTCAGATAAAAGGTATAACAGCCATACTGCAGGTCCATTCTCTCCCTAATGGCAACATTCTCTTGTCACATCTATCAGAAGATGCTGCCCTAGAGGCCTGGGGAGGGGACAGGAAGAGGCAAGCACTTGTCCAGTTGGTTTAGGCAGGGCAGGAAGGGGAGGCCAAGCAGGAGGGACAGCGGGGCAGCTGCAGGAGCATGTGGCATGATGGCTCAGGGAGTCTCACCTCCGAAACAGCAGTAACCCCACCGCCGAGGGCAAATGCCCCGAGCAGGACCGGCGACAGGCGCAGGCCAGCCAGGGGTCTGTGGGGGCTCCTTCGGTAGTAGCGGTGGATGAAGCAAAGGCTCTGTGTGATCCGAATGCCCATGTTAAAGCAGTTGGCCAAGATGAAGCCCACGCTGCCACACCAACGGGTCAAGAGATAGGATAACACCAGGAATGAGGAGGACAGGGCCAGCATCACAAAATTGTACCTGGGGAGGAGACAGGCAAAGCAGGGCAGTGGGGACCTCGCCCCGGACAAGGCTGCTCCCAAAACAGCGGCCACGAACATCACCTCACAGAAAGAACCTGTGTTCCCACAATCCAGGTTTTCATAACATTGAATGCTACATGGAGACCATGAGAATGTCCCTGTCCCCTAACCCTGAACAGAAGGGTAAGAAACAACTCAAGAGATGTACGTTTTTTGAAGATAATAATTGGTTAGTTAAGTGACACTTTGTGATCAAAACATAAAAACCCTGTTCAGCTCAAGTCCTCAATGTGAGATACAAGAATGTGACCAGGGTAATAATTAGATATTGGATGCTAAGTCTGTGACAGGCCCTGTGAGGAGTGCTGGGGACACACTGGTGAATGAACACACATGGGCCTTGCCCTGCAGAGCTTGGATTTATTTCACAGACAAGGGAAGCAGCACAGAGAGGCTGAGTAATCTGCCTCATGAGTGAGGTAACACTCAGCCGGACTTCTGACCCCTAAGCTTCAGTACCTCACACCACTGCCCTTGGGAGATGCAGCTCCCAGTAACCTTGGGCAGTAGATACCATTCAAAGCAAATGACTGGCCTCCAAAATGAAATGGGAACTGAACCAAAGCCTGGATCACCTTTGCTGTTTTCCAGACTCTTACATATCCTCACTCCCACTCCCTGTATCTCTAGAGCTCTTCGATCCTAGTGCTTCTTGCACTTCTCTGATTTCAAAGCAGCACATCACTTAGTTATCTTCAGTTCTCCAAAAAGAAAACAGATTCTCAGCAAACACAAAATAGCTGCCATAGTCCTCCAAAAGGCTTGTACAGCCAAGAACAAAATCCCCCAGCCTCTGGTTTCTGCCTAGCACCAAGCAGGCACTCTAAGTATACAGCTGTTGAGGGCACCAAACTTTTAACATCCTCAAGCCATGTCTGCTGGGTTAGAAAACCTCAGAGGCCACCACCCAGGTTCTGCACATGAGGGGTGGTAAGAAAGCGTAATCCAGCTGGGTGCGGTGGCTCACGCCTGTAATCCCAGCACTTTGGGAGGCCGAGGCAGGCAGAGCACGAGGTCAGGAGATTGAGACCATCCTGGCTAACATGGTGAAACCCTGTCTCTACTAAAAATACAAAAAATTAGCTAGGTGTAGTGGCGGGCACCTGTAGTCCCAGCTACTCAGGAGGCTGAGGCAGGAGAATGGCGTGAACCTGGGAGGCGGAGCTTGCAGTGAGCCGAGATCGCGCCACTGCACTCCAGCCTGGGCAACAGAGCGAGACTCTGTCTCAAAAAACAAAAAACAAAACAAAAAAAAAGAAAGCGTAATCCCAGTGCTTTGGGAGGCTGAGGTGGTGGGAGGATTGCTTGAGGCCAGGAGTTCGAGATCAGCCTGGACAACATAGCTAGTAGACTCGTCTCTACAAAAACCAGTAAAAATTACCCAGGGATGGTGGCCCACACCTGCAGTCCTAGCTACTCGGGAGGCTGAAGTGGAAAGATCGCTTGAGCTTAAGAGTTTCAGATCAGCCTGGGCAACGTCATGAGACCCTGTCTCTACAAAAAATTTAAAAAACTAGCCGTGATACACACCTGTTGTCCCAGCTACTTGGGAGGCTGAGAGAGGAGGAAGGCTTGAGCCCAGGAGTTCAAGGCTATGGTGAGCTATGATCATGCCACTGCACTCCAGCCTGGGCAACAGAGCAACACCCTGTCCCAAAATATAATGATGACTTAAAAATGCATATGGCTGGCCTTCACCACCAGAGTTACTGATTCTGCAGGGTGTGGGAGGAGGCCCTAGAACTTGGCCAGTACCCTAGAACTATGCTTGTAATCCCAGCACATGGGGAGGTTGAGGCAGGAGAATTGCTTGAGGCCAAGAGTTTGAGATCAGCCTGGACAACATAGTGAGACCATGTCTCTACCAAAAAGAAAACGGAAGGCAAGCCACTGCATCCTCCGAATGCCCAGGTATAGGTCCTTGGCTGATTCAGGCCAAGGTGCTGTGTGCTGTGGAGATACGCTTTATCAAAGTGGTTGGTAAAAATACTACACACACACACACACGCACACACACACACACACACACACTACCATACTCCAACAGGAGAGATGTGCTTTTATCCGGAGTTCCAGAGAGGGAGTTCATTTGCTTTTCAGTCCAGAGAGAGTCTCTTTTAATGAAGTACAAGAGCCTGTACCTCACAAGGGAAGTTTTTTCACTACTAATCAGTAATCAGAAAGGTCAACTTCAGAACAAGCCACTCAAATGGGACCCATCATAGACCAGTACTTTGACCTCTTTTCCACAAAGCAGCAGAGATATGTAACCCGTTTTTCAGAAGCTATCTCAGAACCGTCTACTATACCAATCCTTGGAGTTTAAGTCATAGATTCACAAACTTTTAGCTATCCTTCCCCAACTCCCAGTAAAATAACAATAGTGAATAAAACCGATAGTTAATTCATGCTAATTCAAGCAGAGACGCATTCAACAGCACAGCCTCTTTGGCATGGCCATCTGAGAGGAGCTGATGATGGGGTCCATTGTCTGCCACTACAAGAGAGCTCTGCAGCTGCTGAACTTTCCAGAATTCACAAATCTATAGCCTTAAAGGCCTAATCCACTTCAGGAAAAAATGAGAATTTAAAAAATGCAATTAAAATATCACTTTTTTGGCTGGACGCGGTGGCTCACGCCTGTAATTCCAGCACTTTGGGAGGACGAGGCGAGTAGATTGCGAAGTCAAGAGATCGAGACTAGCCTGGCCAACATGGTGAAACCCTGTCTCTACGAAAAACACAAAAATTAGCTGGGCGTGGTGTGCGCACCTGTAGTCCCAGCTACTCAGGAGGCAGAGGCAGGAGAATTGCTTGAACCCGTGATGCGGGGGTTGCAGTGAGCCAAGATCACGCCACTGTACTCCAGCCTGGAGACAGAGCGAGACTCCATCTTAAAAAAAAAAAAAAAAAATCAATGTTTAAAATCAAAGCAAAATTATTAATCAGTGACAATATGACTGTCCTGTAAGGTTTGGTTAACATAAACAGTAAATTATTTATGAATGCTTATTTCTCCATGGTCCCAAGAAAATACTGGACTTAAAATTAGGCGTATTAAAAGATGGATTGGCTGGGCACAATGGCTCATGCCTGTAATCCCAGCATTTGGGAGGCTAAGGCGGGCAGATCGCTTGAGCCCAGGAGTTGGAGACCAGCCTGGGCAACATGGTGCCCAGAGACTCCGTCTCTACAAAAAATACAAAAATTAGCTGGGCATGGTAGTACACACCTGTAGTCTCAGCTACTCAGGAGGCTGAGGTGGAAGGATCGATTAAGCCTAAGAGGTCAGGCTGTAGTAAGCTATGATTGTACCACCACACTTCAGCCTGGGTGACAGAGTGAGACCCTGTTTCAAAAAAAGTAAAAAAAAAAGATGGATGGTCGAGGATATCAACTCTAGCAGCACCTGAAGCAGTTCCCAGCAGGTGCTGGTTGAATACATCAAGGCACAGCCATATAATGGAACCTTCACAGCCATGAAAAGGATGGCACTGATGTCTTATGTGCCAAAGTGAGAAGATCATACCCATCCTTCATTTGACAGTTATGGAGTCCACTTTGGCACTCAAAGCTCAAAGGCCAACAAATCAGACAAAGGAGCTGTCAATCTTGGGCCTTTATACAACTGATCTCTCTGCCTAGAAGGCTCTGCCCCCATCTTAGACCACCTTCTTGGTCATCCTAAATGCCGCTGTGCTATAGGGGCCTGCCTAGCACACCCGATCTAAAGGGCCCCTACCACTCACTATATACCCATTTTTCATTCTCAGCACATCACATTTTCTTATTAATTTACTTGTTTGTTATCTGCCTCCCCACCATCAGCTCCAGGAGAGCAGAAATCCCATCTGTCTTATTCATTGCTGTATTCCTAGAGCTTAAAACAATGCCTGTTAGAGAGTAGATGCTCAAACCTATTTGTGAAATGAAAGAAAATTAGACAGCCTTAACAAAACAACAAAAATTATTCTATAAGGCATAATGAAAAATCCATTAGTCAAATTCTATATATATTATAAGATTATTTTAAAAAGGCAACCAGGCCAGGCATGTTGGCTCACGCCTATAATCCCAGCACTTTGGGAGGCCGAGACGGGCAGATCACCTGAGGTCAGTTTGAGACCAGGCTGGCCAACATGGTGATACCCCGTCTCTACTAAAAATAAAAAGAAAATTAGCTGGGCATGGTTGCACACCTGTAATCCCAGCTACTCGGGAGGCTGAGTCAGGAGAATCACTTGAACCTGGGAGGCGGGGGTTGCAGTAAGCCGAGATCACACCACTGCACTCCAGCCTGGGCCACACAGCAAAACTCTGTCCAAAAAAAAAAAAAAAAAAAAAAAAAGTAACCTGCAATTCAAAGGATGTTTTAATATTTCATATACAACCAAATGCTCTATTTTTTTTGTTTTTTTTTTTGGGGGGGGGGGGCAGAATCTCTCTGCGGCCTAGGCTGGAGTGCAATGGCGTGATCTCTGCTCACTGCAACCTCCGCTTCCCAGGTTTAAGTGATTCTTGTGCTTCAGCCTCCCAAGTAGCTGGGATTACAGGTGCGCACCACTACGCCCAGCTAATTTTTGTATTGTTAGTAGAGACGGGGTTTCGCCATGTTGGCCAGGCTGGTCTCGAACTCCTGACCTCAAGTGATCCACCCACCTTGGCCTCCCAAAGTGCTGGGATTACAGGCGTGAGCCACCGTGCCCAGCCCAAATGCTGTTTTTATTCAGAAAAACACTGGTTAACCTTAAGTTGGTTAAGTAAAATGCCTGCTTTTTTTCTATTCAGAATCTGAAATGTCCAATGTAAAGTCATTATAACTGATTGTAACAGTTAACTAAGCTATCCAATTCTACTATAAAAATCCTTGCTAGAGTTTTATGTCTGTTAAAACTCACAGGGATTAAAAAAAAATGCTGACGTCTGTGATGAGCCCAGGTGCTCCATGTGCTCAGACCAGGCCCAGGCGCTGGAGCCAGGGGCCCAGAAAGAACTGGAGCTATTGTGTTTTATACACATCTCAAAACTGCACTTAATGTCACATTTTACTCCCTTAGGGGAGGTGAGTTACCCCACATGGGAACTACACTAGAAGGTGCTCTGGGCTCTGTTTTTTCTCTATGTTGACTAATAACCATGAAAATAATTTTCCAGATGTTTATATACTATTGAAATTCCATTACAACTAACTTAAAAAGTTGTTTCCTTTGGTTCAATACAATATAAGAGAAAAGAAAGCAACCAGTCACTGTCCATATTCCCTCACAATTTGGTTGCAATTTATAAAAACATTTTAAATGGGTTTTTGATTCACCCCTTCAACACTAACACTGAAGTTACCGTAACAAAATTCCCTTCAAGGAGATACACTCCTAGTCCCGCTCTTTCCACTCTAATAGTGCCTCATTTCACATGTTTCCAATTATATTTTTAAGTTATTCAACGTTAGAAGCAGCTTTCAAATAAAAACATTGTATTTTCAAAGCTAAATTGAAATAGATTTTTTCATCCATGGGGAAAGAAGAGGATAGACTCAAAGCAGTTCTACTCTACAGCTATAAATTTAACTATCTGAGGTGAAAACCACATCCAGACCACTATTTTAAAACCATGGGTTGTGACCTACTACTAGGCTGGGAAATCAATTTAGAGGGTAACAGCATGGCATTTTTGAAAAACAAAATAGAAGACAGAGTAGAAAGCATCAGTGTGTCCTGTGCATAACTGGGGTACTTCCTGCCTTGTGAACTCATGTCTCAGTCACACACACCTAAGTGCGTCCTGGGTCACATTGCTCCGTGTCGTTTTTACCATGACAGCTGGTCTGGCCCAGCAGTTGCCAAAGCCCTAGAATCAGAATTGCCTATAGCTGTGTAATAAACAGATTCCCTGGCTCAAGCCTTCTAAGATTCTAATTCAGCTGGGCTGGGAGTGGACCAGAAATTCCTAGAAGAATCTCATCAATCTGGACTGAGACCTGCTCGTCTGGACTCTAGTTCTCAGTCACTGTGTAGCAAGCAAAGTCCCCAAGCTTTTACATGAGCCAGCCCAGGAAAGGACACACACAGAGGAGGGGGAAGGGTCCCCATTTGAGATATTCCTTCCCCATCCCACCTCACGGCCAGGCCTCTGAGGGCCCTCACCAGCACTCAAGGTTACAGAGGCAGCAGGAAAACCCCCATGGGCCCCTGGCTTCGAGGCAGTAAGAAAATGAGGGCCAGTCACCCCATCATCTACTCCTGCCCTTGCTACGATTTCCCTCTCTCTTCTCCTCAGCATCACCCTCTAGCGATGCCTTAAGATGCTGCCTTACTTTTTTTTGGTATTTGGTACACAAGAGCTGGAGGATCCTGGGTGTAGGCCAAATACACTTAACCAGGAAGAGTTCACATCAGAATCACTGAGGAGCATTCAAAAAACACACATATGCCCAGGAGCCTGCTGAGACTATGGCGTGGTAGGAGAGACGGGGCAGAAGAAGGGCAGCCAAGAATCTGCATTTCTAACAAGCTTCATGGGAGATTTTAACTCATAATCAGTATTTTTTTTTTTTTTTTTTTTTTTTGGAGACGAAGTCTCACTCTTGTCCCCCAGGCTGGAGTGCAATGGTGTGATCTGGGCTCACTACAACCTCCACCTCCCGGGTTCAAGCAATCCTTCTGCCTCAGCCTCCCACGTAGCTGGGATTACAGGCACCTGCCACCATGCCTGGCTAATTTTTGTATTTTTAGTAGAGATGGGGTTTCACCATGTTGGTCAGGCTGGTCTCGAACTCCTGACCTCAGGTGATCCACCCGCCTTGGCCTCCCAAAGTGCTGGGGTTAGAGGCGTGAGCCACCGCGCCCGGCCCACAATCAGTATTAAGAACCACTGGTAGGGATTCCAGGATGGGAATCCTGATCTGGAGTCAACAGTTGAGAAAAAATTATGGCAAGATGTATGTGTGTATTTGGACTTTTCTCAGGAGAAGCGTCACAAAATCCCTGAGATTCTCGAAGACCCACCATTCAGGTTCTCAGGGGTAGGAATGTGCATCTTGAAGAAGCTCCTCAGTAACTTACTGGAGGACCACTCTTCTGGGGTGAGCAATGAGGTGGAGGAATGGAAATCTAGCTTGTCTGGTGCCTGACTCTGCAAACCTGGACTAATGTAACCTTTCAGAGCCAATGTTTCTCCTCCACAATGGGGAGGCAAAGAGTAGTTGCTGTCTCCCAGCCCTACGGTGGGGAGCACTTGCTGAACCATGCTGGCGCCACAGAGATCCCAGGGAAGCACCACACTGGTGGACTAAGTGTTGCCTCTCTAACAACCATGTGTAAATGCATGTTCAGAATGAAAAGCAAAAAGCTTGACAAGTTACTTCATTTTGGCTGAAGGCCATGATTAAAGGTGTACCTGCTAGGTTACCCACCTGTCGACCTCCTCTTTGCTCATAGCAGCAAATGTGAAACATTCTGTCACTCCATTGATGGCAAGCAGGAGAACATAGAAACAGTAGGAACGCAGCAAAACAGGACCTGCAAGGAAACAACTCACTGAGACTCCACAGCCCAATCAGAAGGCCCACATGTAACCTCAGTGCTGCTGAGTACCCAGAGAACCAGAACCAGACTATGAGGTCTGCTGGTATTAGCAATGGACAGACTGCATGCTCAAGCTCAGGGTCTTAATTTTATCTAGGATTCCCAGCATTCTACGGCATTGTCTAAATAATCCGCAAAAAACAAAAGGACAGGCTGGGCATGGTGGCTCATGCCTGTAATCCTAGCACTTTGGGAGGCCAAGGCTGGCAGACTGCTAGAGCCCAGAGATTCGAGACTAGCCTGGGCAACATGATGAAACCCTGTCTCTACCAAAACTACAAAAGTTAGCTGTGTGTGGTGGGCATGCCTGTAGTCCCAGCTACTCAGGAGGTTGAGATGGGAGGATCACTTGAGTCTGGGGAGGTCAGAGCTGCAGTGAGCCATGATAGTGCCACTGAACTTTTTTTTTTTTTTTTTTTTGAGACGGAGTCTTGCTCTGTCGCCCAGGCTGGAGTGCAGTGGCCGGATCTCAGCTCACTGCAAACTCCGCCTCCCGGGTTTATGCCATTCTCCTGCCTCAGCCTCCTGAGTAGCTGGGACTACAGGCGCCCGCCACCTCGCCCGGCTAGTTTTTTGTACTTTTTTTTAGTAGAGACGGGGTTTCACCGTGTTAGCCAGGATGGTCTCGATCTCCTGACCTCGTGATCCGCCCGTCTCGGCCTCCCAAAGTGCTGGGATTACAGGTTTGAGCCACCGCGCCCGGCCCTAAGTCTGTTCACTTTTTTCATCAGCATGAATAGGCCTGGTGGTTTGAACTCAAAGTCACTAGTGACTTTGTTAGTTAACGGAATGTCAGTTGAGCAGGTCCTAAAGAAAAGACCTTTAACAAATGCCCAGGGCCCAGGACCAGCAGAAAATTACACAAATCCAAAGTGAGAACCAGTGCCCGTAATGGTATTTTCTTCTAAAACAAAGTAATGCAGTTCTGGGCCGGGCGCGGTGGCTCAAGCCTGTAATCCCAGCACTTTGGGAGGCCGAGACGGGCGGATCACGAGGTCAGGAGATCGAGACCATCCTGGCTAACACGGTGAAACCCTGTCTCTACTAAAATACAAAAAATTAGCCGGGCGTGTTGGCGGGCGCCTGTAGTCCCAGCTACTCGGGAGGCTGAGGCAGGAGAATGGCGTGAACCCGGGAGGCAGAGCTTGCAGTGAGCTGAGATCAGGCCACTGCACTCCAGCCTGGGCAACAGAGCGAGACTCCGTCTCAAAAAAAAAAAAAAAAAAAAGTAATGCAGTTCTATAGCTATCAAGCTTCGGAAAAATCTTCTAACCAGAGAACAGGAGGCTTATGAATGGGATTGATTCCCCCCTTTTAAGAAGGCCATAATCAAGCACCTAATAAAATAAACATACACCTAACCTACGACCCAGCAATTGCACCCCTAGGTATACACCCAACAGAAATGAACACACATGTTCACAAAAACACTTACACAAAAACATCTGTAGTAGTTTGATTCATAATAGCCAAAACTGACCATCAACAGAAGAAAGAATAAACAAAACGTGGGCCATCCACACAAAGGAATACTTAGCAAGAAAAGATAATAAAAATCACTGATCTATGTGAAACCATGGGGGGAAGAATCTCAAAAACTTTGTATTGAAGGAAATATGCCAAATGCAGGAGCACGCATGCTGCATTTCATTGATATGAAATTCTTTTTAAAAATAAATACTGATCCATGGTGATAGAAATCAGATTTCTTCTGATTTCTTTGCCTCTGAGGTGGAGTGGGGCAGTTGACTAGAAAGGTCCCAAAAGAACTTTCTAGGGAAATGGAGATATTCTATATCTGACTCTGTTTGGTAGTTACATGGGACTTTTTGTACATATTTGTCAAAACTTATCAAACTGTACTCTTAAAAGAACAGCATTTTACTTTATGTAAATTATACCTCAACAAAGGAAAAGAAAAAAAAAAGTAACCACTAAAAGAAAAGGAGGGGGGACTGAAGTTCCGGAGTCTTAAAATCTGGAATTCATTCAGGGTTTATGAAAGCTGTTTAATATAAAAGATCTCCATGCTGTGGGAACCTAAACAGTTTTATGGCAGTCACAAAATTATAAAAGGAATACTAACAGGGCAGCCCTGATGCCCAACAAAAAACCATTTTCCACGGCCCTGTCTCAGATTCCATGTTTATCACCTCACATTGCATTTTGCTTGTCAAGCTGCTGCAGGAAGCAGCCTGGCCCCTACCCCAGCTGACTCCAGGAAAGGAGGCGGGGACCACGCTTTGCACCCAGGAGACTCAAGGCTATGCTCAAGCGTGCCTCCTGCTTCTCCCCATCCTCCTCTCCCTGGCAGAAGCAGAGAGGAGTGGCAGGCCTCCTTACCTGGCAACTGAACGCTAATGGCACAGGTGGGCCCATCAGTAGGTGAACAGTGGGCTGTTGTGAGGCATGGAGAGCAACAAAAACTCTGGTGCGAAGCAGTGACTCACGTAAAGGGTTTTGCATCCATTTGGGGAATTCAAGAACGGAACCAACCTTCGACAGTAGACTGAATTGAGAGGTATTTTAGGTTGAACTGTCCCCCCAAAATAGATATGTTGATGTCCTGACCAGCGGTACCTGAGAATCTGACCTTATTTGGAAACAGGGTCTTCATGAAGAAAACTGAGTTCAAATGAGGTCATTAGGGCAGGCCCTGATCCAATATGACAGGTGTCCTTATAAAAAGAGGAAACTTGGCCGGGTGCAGTGGCCCATGCTTATAATCCCAGCACTTTGGGAGGTCAAAGGGGGGCAGATCACCTGAGGTCAGGAGTTTGAGACCAGCCTGGCCAACACGGCGAAACCCCGTCTCTACTAAATATACAAAAACTTAGCCGGGTATGGTAGGGTGTGCCTGTAATCTCAGCTGCTCGGGAGGCTAAGGCGGGAGTCTCTTGAACCCGGGAGGTTGCAGTGAGCCGAGATCGCACCACTGCACTCCACCCTGGGTGACAGAGTGAGACTTTGTCTCATTAAAAAAAAAAAAAAAGTGGAGGAAACTTGCACACTGAGGCAGACATGTGCAGGGGGATGAGGACGTGAAGAGCGCAGGGGGAAGACAAAGAGAACACAGCCGTGTGACCGCAGTGCTGCAGCTGCAAGTCAAGGAACGCCAGGATGCCAGCAACCACTAGAAACTAGAAGAGGCAGGAAGGGGCCTCTCCTTGAGCCTTCAGAGATAACACGGTCCTGGCCATAGCTTCATTGTGCACTTCTGGTCTCCAGAACTGATGGACAATATGTTCTGTTGTTTAAAGCCACATAGTCTGTGGTACTTTGTCCTGGCAGCCCTAGTTCATTAAGACAAGGGGATAGAGAAGGAAAAAGTAAAAGGCAGAGGGGCAAGAGAGAAGCACCTAAGAGAGAAATGTGAGAAATCTTGGGGAAATTCTGTGCATGTTTGGGTTTTGCTTAAGGATAGCAAAGCTAGGTGTTCTGTGAGTTACCAAGAAAAAAGAAAAGAAAAAGCAAAGCAAAGCTAGGTGTGAGAAAGATTTCTAAGAAAAGCCTCCAGAACACTTACAAAGCCCCTAATTAAATACAGTGCTAATCCCAAACAATGGAAGAGAAGTCACACCGCTACACAAAAGCCTGTCTGTGCTGTGTCCGAGTCCCACATCTGGAGATGGCCAGTACAGCTCACAGGTAAGTAGTCTACTTCCAGGGTGAAGACAAAGACAAGTACACAACTGAGGACAGTAGTGTTGTGAGTTCCACTTTCAAAACTAAGATGATGGGCTGAGTCATGATAACGATGGGACAGCCCCTCCTTGAGGCAATGCCCTGTGATTGGTGACATTAAAGGCTGCTCCTTTGTGATTGCTTTCTAAAGGGGAAGAGCTGCTATAGAATAGTTGAATTCCCAGTCTCTGCCCATAAACTTACTAATGCCTTCCTAATGAGGCCTCCCGCAGCTGCCTGATGGAAATGTACTTCTCACAGCACAAGCCCCAGGGAGCTGCAAACCACTTCATTGGTTTCACAGCAGGTGTTTCTCCAAACTTAATGACCTTTGCTCTGGTATAGAAGCTTGGCCCTTCTTCCCCTAACACTGAAAGTTTGGGCCCCATTGTAGTGGAGACTAAAACATGCTAGTGAACTTGTAAAATGGCATTTGACAAAGCCCTTTATATTGAGATGGGGCAGCAGAAAGAAGTCCTCAGGGTTCTTGTCCAGTGACCTGAGAAATTAAAAACATCTTTGCTGAACCCAAAATGAAACACTGCAAATGGACTGCCAGCTTACAGCCCAGCACATTTTGAAATTGGTGAAGTCCCCAAGGCCCAAGAAGTGCTGTGAGATCCTCAGCGGTCTGGTGTTTCAAAATTAGACACATTGAATACTTTTCTTCTTCAAAAACTGAGAGTCACTGGATTAAATATACCCTTTTATTTGCAGAGATCAATTTTTTTCTCTGCAAATGGCTTTGGGTTATCCTTCAGAGGCTTTTATGCATCAGGCTGGGAGATTTATGTGGCATTTACTATCTTCAGATGTGTTTAGTACCAAGTGGGGACTCATTACCGCCTGCCCTCTGCCTTCCTCCCTCACCCCAGAGGGAGCACAGGGAAGCGCTTGGCAAAACACATTCTAGGCCCGAGAGGAAAGCCAACAGCAAGGAGAAGTCCTAATAACTTATTCAAGTGAGGCTGGGGAAGCTGATTGTCCTGGCGCCAAAGCCCCTGCCTATACCTTGAGTGTGTGTCTGGAGTTGAAAGAGGGGAACAGTCCCACAGCCCCCGCCACCAGTTTTCCCTACACCGACACAGATATCAACTGTGTGTGCACAAGTTCTTGAATTTCGTGACTCTTCTATTTCTGTTGGGAAATCAGAAAAAAATCCAGAAAAACTCTTGTGCGTACCGGATCCTGAGCTAAGCATGGCCCCTCCGTAGATATCCAGAGCCAGCTGAGAATAGGCAAAGCCAAAAACAGTGATGGTCAGGCCGGCCAGCAGGGCCAGCTTGAGCAGGGACTCCAAGACTGCAGCGGCCACAGCAACGTCCTCCTGGGGCCAGGGAAGAGGGAAGGAAGTTGGATGAATCATGAGCTGAAGAAAACCTTCACCCTTCATGTCTGGCCTTCTCGCTTCACTGTTTTTCAGTTCACTCTTCCAAAGACGTGATGGATATCACTATTTTTTTGGTAGTGTGTTTGTTTTCACGTCAATTATCAAATGAAGGAAGAAGTGTGTGTCTCCTTGGGTAGTAAGGGGGAGGGTTAGTTTCCAATTCACTTGGGATAAATTGTTTCAAATATTGCTTAGGAAACACCCGCTTTCCCCTCTGATATTTATTTATTTTATTTATTTTTTAATAGAAATAGAGAAGGGAGTCTCACTGTGTTGGCCAGGCTAATCTCAAACTCCTGGCCTCAAGCAATCCTCCTGCCTTGGCCTCCCAAAGCATGAGGCTTACAGGCATGAGCCACCGCACCAGGTCACTAATATTTATTCTTTTTTTTTTTTTTTTTTTTTTTTTTGAGACGGAGTCTCACTCTCACCCAGGCTGGAGTGCAGTGGCACAATCTCGGCTCACTGCAAGCTCTGCTTCCCGGGTTCACGCCATTCTCCTGCCTCAGCCTCCCAAGTAGCTGGGACTACAGGTGCCCACCACCACGCCTGGCTAATTTTTTGTATTTTTAGTAGAGACGGGGTTTCACCGTGTTAGCCAGGATGGTCTCGATCTCCTGACCGAGTGATCTACCCACCTTGGCCTCCCAAAGTGCTGGGATTACAGGCATGAGCCACTGTGCCCGGCCCTAATATTTATTCTTAAATGTGCAGCAACTTTTCATATACACTAGCCAGCTCTGTGCCTCTCCTACTAAACATTCCAAAATTATGATGTTACTGTGAATGTACTCTTAGGAAAATATTCCTAAATCAGACTGAGTACCAGATTAGCTCATTTTGAGATATTGTACATAAACTGTATTTTACTAAATATCGTCTTCGACATGCAAGAGGCTGAACTAGCTTGCTATTCTAAAAGTCAGACATTTTCAGTGGTTTTGGAAAAAGTGAAGCTCCTACAACCATATATGCCTAGATTAAAATCTCTTCTTCTGTATTTACCAACCTGAGTATATAGAATCTTATAGTCAGAGTGTAGCTCTGGGCACGTCCCAGTTGTAAGAAGCTTAAACAACTGGTGTGGTGAGTGAAAGCCAACAACCACATCCTCTCCTCCCTTGATTAGCCTGGCTCCAAATTCTGCGTCCTTTGGCTCTTGAGACTCTGAGGATAGGGGAGGCATTCTTATGCCTAAGACTAGCCCATGGCTGGGCATCTGCAGGGCAATGGGGACAGCTTTAGAGTCCTGAGAGGGCTGGATCAAGAGTAAGGTCACATGGCCGGGTATGGTAGCTCATGCCTGTAATCCTAGCACTCTGGGAGGCTGAGGTGGGCAGATTGCCTGAGGTCGGGAGTTCAAGACCAGCCTGGCCAATATGGCAAAACCCCATCTCTACTAAAAACACAACAATTAGCTGGGTGTGGTGGTGCATGCCTGTAGTCCCAGCTGCTCATCAGGAGGCTGAGGCAGGAGAATTGTTTGAACCTGGGAGGTGGAGGTTGCAGTGAGCCAAGGTCATGCCACTGCACTCCAGGCTGGGCGTCAGAGCAAGACTCTATCTCAAAAAAAAAAAAAAAAAGAGAGAGAAAGGTCACAAAGAATATAACAAAGGGGTGAGAAGGAAGGGACAGCCAAGAGCAAAGGGAGAAGGCCATGAAAGAAGAGGTGAGCCCTGGGTCCCGCTATCATATAGAATGTAATAGAAGAATGAAATCTATAAGAAAATTCCTGATCAAACAGAAGAGAAACAGACTGCTTCACATTCCTATTCCTATCTGTTTGTCTTGCAATTAAAGGGAGAACTCACTTGAGAGATGATATAAGAACCAACACTACCTGCTTCTGAAGTGTGGCATCCTTTTCCCTCTCCAGCACCTTAGCAAAAAATATATAAAAACTTTCCTCTATGGGCTGGAAAATTAATCTGGCCACAAGGGAGCCAAGATTATTCACTATATCATACACACCTACAAAACAAAAAAGAAGAAACAACAATCATGTTGGTTTTTCTACTTTAATTTTCTTTTCTTTTTTTTTTTTTTTGAGACAGAGTCTCACTCTGTAGCCCGGGCTGGAGTGCAGTGGTCGGATCTCAGCTCACTGCAAGCTCCGCCTCCTGGGTTTATGCCATTCTCCTGCCTCAGCCTCCCGAGTAGCTGGGACTACAGGCGCCAGCCACCTCGCCCGGCTAGTTTTTTTGTAATTTTTTAGTAGAGACGGGGTTTCACCGTGTTAGCCAGGATGGTCTCGATCTCCTGACCTCGTGATCCACCCGTCTCGGCCTCCCAAAGTGCTGGGATTACAGGCTTGAGCCACCGCGCCCGGCCTTTTTTTTTTTTTTTTGAGATGGAGTCTCGCTCTGTCGCCCAGGCTGAAGTGCAGTGGCGCGATCTCGGCTCACCGCAAGCTCCGCCTCCCGGGTTTATGCCATTCTCCTGCCTCAGCCTCCCGAGTAGCTGGGACTACAGGCGCCCACCATCTCGCCCGGCTAGTTTTTTGTATTTTTTAATAGAGACGGGGTTTCACCGTGTAGGCCAGGATGGTCTCGATCTCCTAACCTCGTAATCCACCCGTCTCAGCCTCCCAAAGTGCTGGGATTACAGGCTTGAGCCACCGCGCCCGGCTCTACTTTAATTTTCACAGCACTATTAAAATTGTTATTTAATATTTCATTAAAGTTTATCTTCAGATAATTATAGATTCACACAGAGTTACAGTGGCCGGGCATGGTGGCTCTTGAGTCTATTCCCAGCACTTTGGGAGGCCAGAGTGGGTGGACTGTTTGAGCCCGGGAGTTTGAGATGAGCCTGGGAAACACGGAGAAACCCTGTCTCTACAAAAACGGAAAAAATTAGCCAGGCATGATGGTGTGCATTTGTAGTCCCAGTTATTTGGGAGGCTGAGGTGGGGGGAATCACCCAAGCCGAAGCCCAGGAAGTTGAGGCTGCAGTGAGCTGTGATGGTACCACTGCACTCCAGCCTGGGCAAGAGAGTGAGACCCTGTCTCAAAAAAAAAAAAAAAAAAAAAAGGAAGTAATAGAGGGATCCCATATACCTTTTATCCAGTGGTAACATTTTGTAAAACTGTAGTACAATATCACAGCCAGGATACCAACATTGATACAGTCAAGATACAGAATGCTTCCATCAACAGTACTTTCTTATACAGGTCATTAATGCAAAGTTGATGTTTTTCTATTTG
The DNA here is from genome assembly GCF_002776525.5 of Piliocolobus tephrosceles. Classification (NCBI taxonomy): domain Eukaryota; kingdom Metazoa; phylum Chordata; class Mammalia; order Primates; family Cercopithecidae; genus Piliocolobus; species Piliocolobus tephrosceles. The sequence continues at coordinate 83,364,255 of NC_045435.1, read as the reverse complement.
ATTTCCATTACTTTAGTATTACAATAAAAGATAAAAATGAAAATACTAAAAGACTACGTAGCTACATAAACATGCGGCAGATTCTTGTGGCTGTGATGGTGAGCTCCCTTTTCTCCTCTCTTGGCACCTCCCACCCCCCAAAATGAACACCAGAGCTCTTAGGAGGCGAACTAGAGGGCCGGGGTCTCACCAGAACACCTGCCACCAAAGTCATATTGGAGGGCACGGTCAGCACAAAGACCTACAATTTACAATCTTCAGGATTTTTTTTAATCTTCAGGTTCATCTTTCATTAAATATATCAGAGAAAAATGTTAGGAAGTATCTATTAATAGTATTAACCTTTAATTAAAACACTACAGAACTTCATCTTACCCTGATCACCAAAATTCAATACGTTCAAAAATGTCATCACATATCGCTCGCCTATAAACAAAAAAGCAAAATAATTAGCAATGCCAAATGCACATTACTTTATTGTTTCCTTTCTCTTACTAGCTATCAACTTTTCCAGCTGACAAATAAAGGAGAAATATTAGATAATCAGTTAAAGACATGTCCTTGTCCTAATGTTGATTTCAAATAATCTCAAAGTAACAATTTGGAAAGTGCTGAAGACTTCATTGACAGAGAATCTCCAAGCCAGTAATATTAAAAATAAAAAATAAAAAAATAAAAAAGTCTAAAAATAAGTTTTTAAAAAATATATGGAGATTATTAAATGTTAATAATGAAAATGACGGTACCAAGTTTTTTCTTTTTGAGACGGAGTCTTGCTCTGTTGCCCAGGCGGGAGTGCAGTGGCGTGATCTTGGCTCACTGCAAGCTCCATCTCCCAGGTTCACGCCATTCTCCTGCCTCAGCCTCCCGAGTAGCTGGGACTACAGGCGCCCGCCACCTCGCCCGGCTAATTTTTTGTATTTTTAGTAGAGACGGGGTGGTCTCCATCTCCTGACCTCATGATCCGCCGTCTCCGCCTCCCAAAGTGCTGGGATTACAGGCGTGAGCCACCGCGCCCAGGCGATGGTCCCAAGTTTTAAGGGGAGGTCAGATAATCTGCACGTAAATTATCTGTGAAGCGTCCATGATTATATCCACAAGCTTATCCAAGGGCTCCTCAGGGGTGGAGACAGCTTTCTGGGGCTGGCAAGGCATTAGACTGTCTTAGATTTGAATCAGGAACTCAGGCCTGAGGGGGGCAGAAGTAACAGCACATACATTTTTGCTACTACAAAAATCAGGCCTGAGTTCATGATTCAAATGTAAGACAGTCTAATGCCTTCAAAGTGAAGACACCAGCCAGAGCCCCCTTCCCCCTGGCTTTCGTGAAGCTTCTCATCTATGAGGAAAAAGTGTTGACCACTATGGAAAAACAGTGCCCACGCCCTGAAGGGCAAATTCTCACCTCCTAGTAACTTGCTCAAAAAGGAAAGCATCAAGAGGCTGGAAGCAGTGAGGATCTTCTCTCAAGACTTTCTCCCACCTGCCTCTCTCTCCAAGCCCCTGCCACTGTGTTTGTGGTAGGGATCACTGTGGGTCCTCATAGGCCTGTGTCTCTGTGCTGCTTGGATCCACCCTCACTGCTAACAGTTCCAGCTTCTGCAAATACAGTTTTGTTTTGTTGTTGTTGCTTTTATTTTTTCTGAGACTGAGTCTTGCTCTGCTGCCCAGGCTGGAGTGCAGTGGTGCCATCTCAGCTCACTGCAAGCTCTGCCTCCCAGACATAAGAGATTCTCTTGCCTCAGCCTCCCAAGTAGCTGGGATTACAGGTGCCCACCACCACGCCCAGCAATTTTTTTTCTTTTTTTTTTTTGTATTTTTAGTAGACGGGTTTCACCATGTTGGCCAGGCTAGTTTCAAACTCCTGACCTCAAGTGATTCACCTGCCTTGGCCTCCCAAAGTGCTGAGATTACAGGTGTGAGCCACTGCGCCCAGCCTCAAACACAGCTCTTAAATCAGTCTCTGCTTTCATATTTTTTTTTTAGACGGAGTCTTGCTCTGTCACCCAGACTGGAGTGCAGTGGCACAATCTCATTCACTGCAACTTCTGCTTCCTGGGTTCAAGCGATTCTTCTGCCTCAGCCTCTCGAGTAGCTGGGATTACAGGCACCTGCCACCACGCCCAGCTAATTTTTTCAGGTTTTAGTGAGAACGGGGTTTCGCCACGCTGGCCAGACTGGTTTTGCACTCCTGACCTCCCGCCTCAGCCTCCCAAAGTGCTGGGATTACAGGTGTGAGCCAATGCACCCGGCCTGCTTTCATATCTTTAAATGGCTCTTTTTTTTTTTTTTTTTTTTTTGAGACAGAGCTTCAGTCTTGTCACCCCGGCTGGAGTGCAATGGCGTTATCTGGGTTCACTGCAACCTGTGCCTCCTGGGTAGCTGGGATTACAGGCGCCCACCACCACGCCCAGGTAATTTTTGTATTTTTAGTAGAGATGGGGTTTCACTGTGCTAGCCAGGCTGGTCTCAAACTCCTGACCTCAGGTGATCTGCCCTCCTCTGCCTCCCACAGTGCTGGGATTACAGGCGTGAGCCACCGCGCCTGGCCAAAACGGCCCTTTAATGTTTGCAAAAAGTCCAGGCTCCTTAATTCTGTATTTGTGGGCTTTTAAACACTGACCCCAAGCTATCATTTTGGCTTCCCTTCGTCAACCTCACTCTCATCACCCTGTCATCTTCTGCTGCACCCTACCTCCCAGGTTTTAGCCCTCCAGCTGCTTTGAGTCAGGCTGGACCCGCCTTGGCTTTTGTCATTCTCACCACCTAGAGTGTCTTTTCTGCAGGGCCCTCCCTGTCTTTTGGCAGAATAGGCTCTCCTTCCTACATTCTATAAACTCCCTGAGGGCAAGAGCCCCTCTCAGTCATCTCTATGACCCTGGTTTCCTAGCAAAGCTCTAGGAAATGAGTTTCCAAGTACTACACCCCTCACAGCCCAGAAACAGTTAACCACACAAATGTCTGTGTCTTTGGTGAGAGAATGAAATGCTTGAGGCCATGGCCTGTTACTCATTCATCTCAGTATTCTCAGCACCTGGCATACTGTTCAGGAAATGTGGGGGCAGAAGTAACAGCACATACATTTTTGCGACTACAAAAAGTGATTTCAGGCCCAGCTCAGTGGCTCATGCCTGTAATTCAGCACTTTGGGAGGCCGAGGCAGGAGGACTGCTTGAGTCCAGGAGTTCAAGACCAGTCTGGGCAACATCACAAGACCCTGTCCCTACAAAAAATTTAAAATATTAGCTAGGCGTAATGGTAGGTGCCTTGCCTGTAGTCCCAGCTACTTGGGAGGCTGAGGTGGGAGGATCACTTGAGCCTGAGAGGTCAAGACAGCAGTGGTGTTTGCACCACTGCATTCCAGCCTGGGTGACAGAGTGAGACCCTATCTACAAAAAAACAAAAAACAACAACAAAAAAAAAAAAAAAAACAGGGATTTCAACTTTTTTAGAGCTGTAGTTTTAAAAATATAACGGGCTGGGGGCAGTGGCTCACGTCTGTAATCCCAGCACTTTCGGAGGCTGACGCGGGTGGATCACGAGGTCAGGAGATCGAGACCATCCTGGCTAACACAGTGAAACCCCATCTCTACTAAAAATAACACAAAAAATTAGCTCAGCGTGGTGGTAGGTGCCTGTAGTCCCAGCTACTCGGGAGGCTAAGGCAGGAGAATGGTGTGAACCCGGGAGGCGGAGCTTGCAGTGAGCAGAGACAGTGCGCCGCTGCACTCCAGCCTCGGCGACAGAGCGAGACTCTGTCTCAAAAAAAAAAAAAAGAAAAACAAAAATATAACGAATCTGAGGATCTCAGTCGGGCAACTTCCTTATTTCACAGCCACAGAAATGGAGGCCCTGAGAAGTTCCTAATGGCACTCTGCCAGTCAGGGAGTCAGGCCAGGGGGATCCACCCATGGAGAAGGCTCCTGGCACCGCATTCAGGTTGAGCTCTGGAGGCTTCTGTTTGCAGTAAACTTAAACCAGCTGCTGCAAAGACATGTCTAGAGACATGTGTTGTCTGCAATCCAGAAAACCAATTTAGGGCCATCACTTGGACTGGATCCATTCCTCAAACTCATTAAAACTGCTCTTAAAACCTTGGAAGGAAAAAAGTGCATATGAGCAACTGCCCTTTCCGAAACTCCCTCCACCGATTTTCCTGTTCTTACAACAACATGAACTATCATCATACACCATTTCACAATAGTTACCTTGTTGCCTTTTCTTACTCCATTCACAAATACATGCACAGCCCTCCTATGCCAGGCCACAGGGAGGCAGTGGCAGTGGTGAACGGCACACTCCCTGCTCTCCAGGAGCTAAGTGCTCAGGCCCTTCACTCAGCTCTTCCGAGGCTTCTGACTCTCCCTTCCCCAAGAAGGCCTCGGAACAGTTTCATTTTTGTAATAGCAAAGTTATAAGGTTAGGCTAGAAACATGTGGGCACTCTCAAAGATCAGAGAGCCCTCAGACACTGCCTGGTCCTATCCCCTTGTTCACAGACGGGGAAAGTGAGGCATAGGGGGAGCTGCTTTTCTTTGGAAACATAATGAACAAAAAATACTGATGGGGGGAAAATAAAATACCAAGATAACGACAGTTGTATTAGAATGCTAGTATTATTTTTTCTATGTTCTTATTTTTTTTTATGGGACTATATTTTATAATTAAAAGATAATTTTTAAAAAGATTAAAAAATACATTCAGTAATAGGTACATGGATATGAAATATATATGGAGAGAAACTACCACCTTCAGCAACATAATAGTTGCCTTAAAATCTCATTTTTCTAATTAAAGCTGGGTACAAATAAACCAACACATATACATACAAAAACCAAATGTGATTCCAGCCCCTTGCTGGCCCTCCACATTGAGCTCTGTCATAGGAAAACTGAAAAGACCAAAGTCTGACCAAACTCTCATACAAGCGCATTTTGTTGTTTAAGAAAATAAATCCCAGTCAGGCGCAGTAGCTCACACCCATAATCCCAGCACTTTGGGAGGCCGAGGTGGGTGGATCACGAGGTCAGGAGATTGAGACCATCCTGGCTAACATGGTGAAACCCCCATCTCTACTAAAAATACAAAAAAATTAGCCGGGTGTGGTGGTGGCGCCTGTAGTCCCAGCTACTCAGGAGGCTGAGGCAGAAGAACTGCATGAACTCAGGAGGCGGAGCTTGCAGTGAGCCAAGACGGAACCACTGCACTCTAGAGCCTGGGCGATGGAGCAAGACTCCATCTCAAAAAAAAAAAAAAAAAGATAAAAATAGTTTTATGTAACTGATATAATACTTTTATAATAAACTCATAAAAATCATATAACATGGGGTTTTGGAGTTAGACCTGGATCCCAATTAAGCTGTTCCTTGTTACTATAAAACGCTAAAGAAGTTCTGCAACCTCACTGACTCTCAGTTTCCTCATCCATAATGAAGGGGAATAATATCTTTCTTACAAGGCTGTGGAGAGATTTAAATTAGACCACCTAAGTAAGGCACAAAACTAAATAGACGTTGGTTTCGTTCTATTAAGCCCTCTCCTCCCACTTCTGAAGTTCTTCAGCCCCAGAGGCTCTAAACAGGTGGTCTGGACCCAGGTAATTGGCAGTCCTATGAAATCCCCTTCTACTATGGTCTCCCGACCATTCAGAGTGACCGTCCACTTACCTTCTGTCAAAATCTGTTTCAAGAAAGACTGTTTGAAAAAACTCCAAGTCAGTTTAGCCTCTTTCCAGTTGATAAATGCCTAGAAGAGAAAACAAAACAAAACAAAAACATCACAGGCATTGCAAGTCTAAGAGTGCAATGCTACATGAGAGGCAAATGCATTCTGATCCCTAAATCCCAACTTGCATAGTCTCCACTGAATCCTCATTCAATGCTAAGCACACAGAAGCCATCTCACAAACACTGGGGAAGAATTTACATTACTAAACACAAAGCCAAAGTCTGTAAGGGCCTGCCCAAGACTCATATACTGAGACCCCTAAAGAATTGCTGCTGTCCCTTGGGGGCCCACACAGTACACTGTCCACAGATAACACATACAGCTCACAGTTTGTTCTTTCCTTGAAAACTGTCTAAAGCATGCCAGTCTGCAGAACAAATTCTGCTCCATATACTGCACATTGTAATGCTATGTTCAGCCATCCAAGGTCCTTTTCCACAAAGTATAGGAGGTGCCCTCAGGTAAACGACTCAGAATGGGTATGACAGAGAAATGGAGGAAATAAAATTTCATTTTTTTTTTTTTTTTTGAGACAGAGTCTCACTCTGTTGCCAGGCTGGAGTGCAAAGGCACGATCTTGGCTCACTGCAACCTCTGCCTCTCAGGTTTAAGTGATTCCCCTGCCTCAGCCTCCCGAGTAGCTGGGACTAGAGGCACGTGCCACCACGCCCAGCTAATTTTTTGTATTCTTAGTAGAGATGAGGTTTCACCGTGTTAGCCAGGATGGTCTCGATTTCTCGACCTCATGATCCACCCGCCTCGGCCTCCCAAAGTGCTGGGATTACAGGCGTGAGCCACCGTGCCCAGTCGAAAATAAAATTTCTGATATGACTCTTCTAAAACTCCAGGCCAGGCGAGGTGGCTCACGACTATAATCACAACACTTTGGGAGGCTGAGGTGGGTGGATTACTTGAGGCCAGAAGCTTTAGACCAGCGTGCAACATGGCAAAAACCCCATCTCCACTAAAAATACAAAAATTAGCTGGGCGTGGTGGTACGTGTCTGTAATCTCAACTACTTGGGAGGCTGTGGCACAAGAATCAATTGAACCTGGAAGACAGAGGTTGCAGTGAGCTGAGATGGCATCACTGCACTCCAGTCTGGGTGAGGGAGCAAGAATCTGGCTCAAAAATAAATAAATAAATAAAACTCCCAGCGGGCACCAAATGGCCCATTTCCCAAGGACAAAGAAACAGGTAGGTTAGAGGTCAACCTGTTAAGAGACAGGTGGCTTCAAAGCCAGGGAGCTGAGCACAAAACGGAAGAGCAAGGCAGCCAGGGGGCTCAGTATCCTCCAACTCCTATTTTTCTACCTCCCACAGTTCTCTCTGGGGCCCCCTCCTCTATCTTGTAGGCACCCTGGGATCCCCGAATATTTAGACTAGGTGTTTGGCTTTCTGTTTCGTTTTGTTTTAGAAACAGGGTCTCGCTCTATCACCCAGGTTGGAATACAGTGGTGAGATCATAGCTCACTATAACCTCAAACTCCCGGGCTCAAGCCATTTTCCCCCCTCAGCCTCCAGAATAGCTGGGACTACAGGTGTGTGCCACCATGCCTAGTTCATTTTTTAAAATTTTTGTAGAGATGAGGGTCTTGCTGCATTGCCCAGGCTGGTCTCAAACTCCTGGCCTCAAAAAATCCTCCCACCTTGGCTCCCAAAGTACTGGGATTCCAGGCGTGAGCCACCACACCTGGTTGATGTTAGGTTCTTAATCCTGGGGTACTTGCATTTTGAAAAGTTGTGATTATTCAAAGTGATGACTTCTGAATGGTAGGATTTCAAAGGGCTTTTTGGGAGGGGAGGGCTGAATTACAAAGGCCAAGCACACTCTACCTCTCCAAATGGTCAGCCACAGCTCTGGAAGTGGGCCCAAGGGCAGGCCTGAAACCTGTCTCAGTCATGTGGGCCCCTGTTCTGGGCACAAAGCCCATCCGTGAAGAGCAATGCTATCCAGTAGAAATGTAATGTTAAATTTTCTAGCAGCCACAGTGCACAGGCAAAAGAAACAAGTGAAATTAATTTTAATATATTTTATTTAAGCAAAATATTATCAACAAGTAATCCATGTAAAAAATATTTTTTTCAGCCGGGCACGGTGGCTCACGCGTGTAATCCCAGCACTTTGGGAGGTTGAGGCAGGTCAATCACGAGCTCAGGAGATCGAGACCATCCTGGCTAACACGGTGAGACCCCGTCTATATTAAAAATACAAAAAATTAGCCGGGTGTGGTGGCGGGCGCCTGTAGTCCCAGTTACTCAGGAGGCTGAGGCAGGATAATGGCATGAACCCGGGAGGTGGAGCTTGCAGTCAACTGAGATCACGCCACTGCACTCCAGCCTGGGTGACAGAGCGAGACTCTGTCTCAAATAAATAAATAAATAATAAAATAAATAAAAATTTTTTTCATATTAAGACTTTGAAATCCAATATGTATTTTGCATTTATGACTCATCTCAATTCAGACTAGCTACATTCCAGAATGCTCTATAGCCACATGTGGCTGGTGGCTACTATTTAGGACAGGGCAAGTCTAGAGCACCTCTGAAAGCAAGGATCACTTCTAGCCCCCATACTCTTTACCCCTTGGTTTCTGAGCCTTTTTTCCAGACACAGGGAGCACAAGTGTGAATCCTCCCAAACAGTGCTGCCCTCAGGGAATCACAGAACCTAGAGCAGATGCCAGGATATCTCTTTAGCCCAGGAGTAAATCTTCCCTGATGAGAAGGAAATTGGGCCACAAGATGTTTAAAACAGGCCATCTTCCTTTTCCCCAGAACAAAGAGCACCAGACAACTTCCCACCACTAGGGGGCACTGGGGACCACATCATCTTCAGACTTGGATTCTGGCCATAGCCCGCTTCAGCACCTTCTCTCTCTCACACTGCTTCTCACCCCTTGCCATACTGCGGTGGTCCTCCCAGGGGTCAGCAAAGCAGGACCTGTCTTCTTTTAAAAGGAAACAAAGGCTGCTGCTTGTCATGAGGCTCTCATGACGCCTGCTTGCCTGCAGGGTGTGATGGATTTGGGAAGATGATTGAACTCTTGAAAGACAAAGTTCTTTGAGAGAATGAAATCATGACGGTGTACCTAAGCTGAGAGCTCATACTTGATTTTCCTAATGCCTTTGGTTTAAATGGGCTTGTGGTTCAGAAAGAATGGCGACACCACTTACTAAAGTGCTCATTAAGGACACAGAGGCAGGAAATCCAATATGGGATTTGGCTTCATCAGGCAGGGGCTGAGTGGTGGGAGAGAGGAAGCATGTGGTGGACTTTTACCATTCTATTCAGAATGGAGGTGTCACTTCGGGCAGTCAAAAGAGGCCTATTTCACAATAACTGGGTTGGTACTGATGAGCTGATCTAAATAGCCGGGAATTTCCCCGGAATACCCTGACCAACAAGCCATTCCACTGCCTCACAGTACTAATGGAGAAACAGCGGCTGGAGTGGTCAAAGGTGATGGATGGTAACTCAGGGAAGGTCCGGAATCAGAACTCAGAGGCTCATCACACTTTTACCTGAGTCACTCGTCCACTTCCCAAACTCTTCTGACTCAGGATGATCTGATCAGCCACATCCTTACCACAATGACAAGAGTCACTAGGGAGTGTGAGGCTACCATCTCGTCCACTGCCCTCCATCACCTCCTCCACCCTACACAGCACTCCTTCCTCTCCCTCTTGCTCCACCTATCCCAGTCACTCTGGGGCTACTGATGCTGCCCCAGCTTCATCCATTCTCCCACTTTCATCCATCCTTTCCCTGTCCTTACTCCTCACCCGGACAATTGCCACAGGCTCCCAATGAGCTTTTTTGCTTCTTACTCTTTCTCTAGCCTATCCTTCTCATTGCAGATTCAGGCTTTGGAGTCAAGTTTGGAGACTGGGGCTCGACCTGCAGCTCCTTGACTTATTAGTGTAAATGTCGCTGTGAACAAGATATTTAACTTTGCTACGCCTTGGCTTTCTCATCTGCAAAATGGGATAAGAAGTCCTGTCTCTGCCGGGCGTGGTGGCTCACGCCTGTAATCCCAGCACTTTGGGAGGCCGAGGCGGGCGGATCACGAGGTCAGGAGATCGAGACCACGGTGAAACCCCGTCTCTACTAAAAATACAGAAAAAAAAAAAATTAGCCAGGCGTGGTGGCGGGCGCCTGTAGTCCCAGCTACTCAGGAGGCTGAGGCAGGAGAATGGTGTAAACCCGGGAGGCGGAGCTTGCAGTGAGCCAAGAACGCACCACTCCCCTCCACCCCGGGGGGCAGAGGGGGAATCCCTCTCCAAAAAAAAAAAAAAAAAAAGTCCTGTCTCATGGAGCCGGTATGAGGATTGAATGAAAAAAAATAAGACACCATAACTCTGTAAGAGACGGCAAGCTCCTCAATACAGACAGTTTGATCATGGTGCTGTTCAAACACCTTTCATTAGGCTCCACTGCCCCTGAATTAAACCCAAGCTTCATAGCACGGAGGCCACTGCCAACTGACCCTAGCCTGGCAGCCAGGTTTACTCTCCTTCATAACTTCCTGCCGCTTTTTCCCTTTCTCTCCCTTCCCCCATAGTCCAGCCAACCTAAGTACCCCAGTCATCTCTACATTCCCACTTCCAACACAGTGATGGGCAGATAACAAGCACTGAGCAAATTTTCCTTCTGTGGTCACGAATGCCCATCTCTACTGCACATATACATTTAACCTCTGCCCACCCACATGTCAAAGTCCAGCAAAAAAGAAGCTTCCTCCATGAAGCCTTCCTTGAAGTTTCTAGATGAAATTCAGCAGTACTTCCTCTGTGCTTCTATTTTGATAACACTAGATACACACAGTCCTGTAGCATAGTTGAGTACAGATCCTATCTCTCCATCACCATGCAAGTTCTGAGGGTAGGGGCCTCACTCAGGGCATCTGGTACAGTGCTTAACACATAATAATGTTTAATACATGCTTGCTGAGTCAAATTCCTCAGCTTTACTTCAATATTAGCATAGCTCTCATCTTAAATCCCTCAGAAATGTCTATGAATATAAACGGAAACCATTATTTGAAGTACCATTAATTTATTATAAGGTTACATAAGTATCTTTAAAGAAGATGGAGTTCTACAAGAACGGGAAGGGAAATCTCACAATTAGGTCAAATTGATAATAAATATAATTATATGACCAGTTTCCATTAAGGAAGTCCCCAGTGCAGAAAGCTGCTCTGGGGAGTCAAGTCAGGCATGCTGCCCATGGTAAAGTCATACACTGCATGCATGCATTCAGAATCATCTCATTTCTTTTCTCTCTCTCTTTTTTTTTTTGAGACAGGGTTTCGCTCTGTCACCTAGGCTAAAGTGCAGTAGCATGAACACAGCTTACTGCAGCCTCAGCCTCTAGGGCTCAAGTGATCCTCCTGCTTCAACCCCCTGAATAGCTGGGATCACAGGCATGTGCCACCATGCCCAGCTAATTTTTACATTTTTTGTAGAGAGGGGTTCTTACCATATTTCCCAGGCTGATCTCAAACAATCCTCCCACTTCAGTCTCCCAAAGTGCTGGGATTACAGGCTTGAGTCACCACATCCAGCTTCTTTTTTTCTTTTCTTTCCTTTCTTTCTTTCTTTTTTTTTTTTTTTTTTTTTTTTTGAGACACAGTCTTGCTCTGTTGCCCAGCCTGGAGTGCAGTGGCGTGATCTCGGCTCACTGCAACCTCCACCTCCTGGGTTCAAGCAGTTCACCTCCCTCAGCCTCCCAAGTAGCTGGGATTATAGGCGCATGCCACCATGCCTGGCTAACTGTTTTATATTTTTAGTAGAGATGGGGTTTGACCATGTGGGCCAGGCTGGTTTCAAACTCCTGACCTCAAGTGATCTGCCCGCTCAGTCTCCCAAAGTGCTGGGATTATAGGTGTGAGCCACCACGCCTGGCCTTCTTTTTAAAATAATAAACCTGAATTACAAATTGTTCCACCTGGAACTTCCTAATCTTTATGTAAATAATAACTACTACAGGCAATAAGCCAATTTCTTTTGGAAGGCTACATAACATAGGGGTAAATCACAGCCTAAAGCTAGTCCCCAGCAAAAGGTGGAGAGAAATGGGTTCAAAACTAGCTATGTGATTTTGGCTTAGTCACCTAACTCCTCTGAACCTCAGTTTTCTTGTCTGTAAAATGGAGCTAACAGTATTTATCTCATACGTTACTATGAAAATTAAACACAAAATCCATGTAAAGTGCTTAGTGTAGTGCATGGTACAGAACATGCAGTCAATGGTGGTTACTGTAAATGGCTCTGTGTCAAGGTTCAAATACCTTCATGGAACTCCTAAAGTCTTCAGAGGGGCCTCACAGGTCACGTAGGCCAACAATCTCACTTTAAAAATGAAGACCCTGAGGTCTGGGGGGAGTCCCACAGGCTTCAGATCTGTATCAGGTACCTCTCAAGCCCTCAGAAACCTCCCTGAGGCCCAGGAATCACCTCTCCTACATGTCTGTATCCCTGATGGCACCAAGCATGGCGCCATGTTCTTACTGTATGTCAGCGGAAACAGTATCACTATGTGTCACAGGTACACACAGCCTTCTCATAATCAGGGCTTGGGTCCTTGCAGTCTGGGCATGGGTACTTTCAGGGCATATTGCCAGATTAAACCGCTGAGCTCCCACACCAATACCATCAGAGCTCCCTGGCTAGGGTACCCCTGTGGAGCCAACTCTGCTCTCAGGGCATCAGTGTGATGGTGATGATATCAGCTGTCGCTTAAGGATACCCACTTGTGCCAGGCCACAATGCTAAGACCTTACATGCCCCAACTCATCGGGCCCTCACAACAGCCTTAGGAAGGAGGTACTATTATTATTGCCATTTGGCAGATAAAGAAACTAAGCTTAGAGTTCTGAGCCCATCACAGATTTTAATTATTTAGTTATTTATTTGAGACAGGGTCTCACTCTGTTGCCCAGGCACACTCTGTTGCAGTGGCATAATCATGGCTTACTGCAGCTTTGACCTAGGCTCAAGTGACCCGCCCACCTCAGCCTCCTGAGTAGCTGGGACTACAGGTGCACAACACTACACCCGGCTAATTAAAAAACTTTTTTTTTTTTTTATAGAGACAGGCTTGCCATGTTGCTCAGGCTGGCCACCACAGAGTTTAACAAACACTTGGCAGACTCTTTTCTTTACCTTCTCTCTTTGCTTATACTAATGGTTCAAATGTTCCTTCCCAAAATCCTGCTGGGACACAAGGACAGGCTCAGTATGAACATCTGCCAGGCTTGGTACAGGTGGGCACCTGGGGGCAGTCAGGGGAAGAAGAACTCTTCTGCACTCTCAGATCTGCTCTGAGGGCGGGTGGCAGAAGCTCTAGGCAAGAGAAGCGATCCTGAGTCCTAACCATCTAAGCCTGTAAATGAGGCACAGAGGTATCCAAAAGTGTCCTGTTGGTTTAGGTTATAGGTGAAATCTAGCTGAGCAGAATGGAGAACTCTTATCTCACAAATGAGAACACATCTGGCTTTGATACATAAGATCTAGTTTTTCTCTCTTTTTTTTTTTTGAGATGGAGTCTTGCTCTGTTGCCTAGGCTGGAGTGCAGTGGTGTGATCTCAGCTCACTGCAACTAAGAGGTGACAACGTGCTGGCAGCCCTCGCTCTCGGCACCTCCTCAGCCTCGGCATCTGCTCTGGCCGTGCCTGAGGAGCCCTTCAGCCTGCCACTGCACTATGGGAGCCCCTCTCTGGGCTGGCCAAGGCCGGAGCTGGCTCCCTCTGCTTGTGGGGAGGTGTGGAGGGAGAGGCGCGGGCGGGAACCGGGGCTGCGGGCAGGACTCATGGGCCAGTGCCAGTTCTGGGTGGGAGCGGTCTCAGTGGGGCCCGCACTCAGAGCAGTTGGCTGGTGCCACCAGCCCCAGGCAGTGAGGGGCTTATCACCTGGGCCAGCAGCTGCGGAGGGTGCGCCAGGTCCCCCAGCACTGCTGGCCCACCTGCATGGCGCCTAAATACTTGCTGGGCCTCAGTTGCCTCCCCAAGGGGCAGGGCTCAGGACCTGCAGCCAGCCATGCCTGAGCCCCACCCCATACCCCGCCATGGGCTCCCGAATGACCTGAGCCTCCCCAATGGGCACTGCCCCCTGCTCCACAGCACCCAGTCCCATCGACTGCCCAAGGGCTGAGGAGTGTGGGGCCTGGCGCAGCATCCACTAGGCAAAGCCAGCTGGGCTCCTGAGTCAGGTGGGGACTTGGAGAACTTTTATGTTCAGCTGAAGGATTGTAGATGCACCAATCAGTGTTCTGTGTCTAGCTCAAGGTTTGTAAACACACCAATCAGCACTCTGTGTCTAGCTCAAGGTTTGTGGATGCACCAATCGGCACTCTGTATCTAGCTAATATGGTGGGGACTTGGAGAACTTTTACGGCTAGCTAGAGGATTGTAAATGCAACAATCAGCACTCTGTGTCTAGCTAAAGGATTGTAAATGCACCAATCAGCACTCTGTCTAGCTCAAGGTTTGTAAATGCATCAATCAGCACTCTGTGTCTAGCTCAAGGTTTGTAAAGGCACCAATGAGCACTCTGTGTCTAGCTAATCTAATGGGGACTTGGAGAAGTTTTCTGTCTAGCACTCTGTGTCTAGCTAAAGGATTGTAAACGTGCCAATCAGCACCTTGTCAAAACAGACCAATCAACTCTCTGTAAAATGGACCAATCAGCAGGATGTGGATGGGGGTCAGATAAGGGAATAAAAGTAGGCTGCCGGAGCCAGTAGTGGCAACCCACTCAGGTCCCCTGCCACACTGTGGAAGCTTCGTTCTTTTGCTCTTTGCAATAAATCTTGCTGCTGCTCACTCTGGGTCCATGCCACCTTTATGAGCTGTAACACTCACCGTGAAGGTCTGCAGCTTCACTCCTGAGGCCAGCGAGACCATGAACCCACCAGAAGGAATGAACAACTCCAGATGCACTGCCTTTATGAACTGTAACACTCACCACAAGGGTCCGCAGCTTCATTCTTGAAATCAGCGAGACCAAGAACCCACCAATTCCAGACACACAACCATCAAGTGATCCTCCTGCGTCAGCCCCCACCCCGCCCCAGTAACTGGGATTACAGGCACGCACCACCATGCCCAGCTAATTTTTGTATTTTTTAGTAGAGATGGGGTTTCACCATGTTGGCCAGGCTGGTCTCGAACTCCTGACCTCAGGTGATCTGCCCACCTCAGCCTTCCAAAGGGCTGGGATTACAGGCATGAGCCACTGCGCCTGGCCCATAAGATCTAGTTTTTCTTGAAAAGTTGTATAACAGGATTCTGTTAATTCTGAGACTTAAGTCTCACATATTTTACTACTTTTTCAAGTATCACAAGAGGAATAAGGAGAAATCCAGCATATCCAGCCTTACCACAACCGAGTGCACTACATCCGGCAAGCAAACAAGCAAGGAAAGGGGTGAAGCACCCAGAATGGAGGAGCTCATGAAGTGTCTTAGCAGAGACAACATGGCAACATCATCATGTGTGCAGCTCCAATGGCATGGGCAGCAGCACTGACCCCAGAAGAGCCAGAAAATGAAAGTCCAATGACCTGAGTGTGAAGGAATTGAGTAGAAAAGATTATGCTTCACTCCACATGTCAGCTGTAAAATCCACAGTGGTCTAGATAGGAAAATGGATCACCTGAAAGACTAGCCTGACACTTAGAAAGAGACCATGTGAGGCCGGGCATGGTGACTCATAATCCCAGCACTTTGGGAGGCCAACGTGGGAGGATTGGTTGAACTCAGGAGTTCAACACTAGCCTGGACAACATAGTGAGACCCTATCTCTACAAAAAAGAATTTTTTAATTAGCTGGGCATAGTGGCACATATCTGTAGTCCCAGCTACTTCGGAGACTGAGGCAGGAGGATCACTTGAGCCCAGCAGGTCAAGGCTATAGTGAGCTATGATCACGCCACTCTGGGCAACACAATGAGACACTGTCTCAAGGAGAAAAAAAAAAAAAGACCATTTTGGGTTCATCCCTACTTTCTCAGAACTCTCAGCTATCTGTGCTAGAAATCAATTGAGGAAGAAAACCCAAACCACAGCAGAATAGAGAGAGTGGAGCACAATGGTGGAACCTGTGCTCTGCTGGCATATGGGCCCCTCCAGGCTCCTGTCCTCACTCTGACCCTCACCTAGGACAGGCATTTATTCTCTAAGCCTTAGTTTCTCAACCCTAAAATAGAAACAGAGAGTGTCAGCCTTTCAGAATTGTTGTAAGCATTACATAAGGCAGGTAAAGCATTCAGCATAGGGTCTAGCACAGTGGTTGTCAACTGGGGGCAATATTGTCCCCCAGGGGACATTTGGCAACGTCTGGAGACATTTTGGGGTGCTCCCCTGAGGGGTAGTTGCTACTGGCATCTAGTTGTTTGAGGTCAGAGATGCTGCTAAACATCCTACAACACACAGGACAGCCCCTACAACAAAGAATTGAGCAACCCAAAATGTCCATAGTGCAAAGATTTAGAAACCCTGGCCTGGCATAGAGCAGGCACTCCATAAATATGAGCTATAAAATTCATTTATGATTGTAACAATAAACCAGCTGCAGTTTCTTTCTCTCAAGGATAAGCAGCACCTATGATTAAAGTAAGAGATAAAATGTATTACTTACTCCACTTCTTGTAATATTGGGTAGCAGATCTGTTATTCTGGAGACAGGAAGAGTCTGAAGCTTGGTTGATTCTGGGGAACCCAGTAATTTTGTGAAATAAGTAACATAGCAGAGCACCAGAACTGTGGTATAGAAAAGCTGAGAAAAAAAAAAAAACTGTTTTAATAAAGGCATAATTAAGATATGCCTATAAATTTGGTCTCAAAGGCCAATCAAGTAACAGAACTCTCTTGATTAACTGTACTTTCTATTCAGCAATGCCTTACCCTCTGGGAAATGGCACTATTCACTTAGACCCAACTCCACTTCATCTACCTGCAAAGTGTTCCCAACACTTCACTTAACTGGGAGAACATAATTCTTCTCAGCAGGCAGAATGTAATTTCCATTACACTAGCTCAATTACCACAGCAATGTCTGATACATTCTCAAAAGGTGTGTATTTGGCCAAAGGAACGGCTCTTTCACCTAGTCAGCACACTGCAAAGATCCATGTATCCTAACTGTGCTAATATCCAAGGACTTGTCATCATCAAGGACTATGGGTTTTCCATAAACCCCGGAAACCTGTGCCATTAACGATTACAAAGCACAATTGAGCTGTTGGCTCTCTCCTCTTCGCCAGGGCAAGAGCTACTGCTGACGGGGGAGGAAAGGGTAGGGTGATAAGAAGGCCCACCCCTCCCTCCACCCATCCAGGACAAAAGAATGGCTTCTGGCCAGGAGCAGTCTGATGGGTTTTGTCTGCAGATTAAGGAGGAAAGTCCAAAAAAGCCCCTTTTCACAAGCTCCCTTCAACCCTCTTTCCCTCCTGAGAATAGCAATGCACACTGGTTCAAGAAAGACTGGGACCTCCAGACTTGCTTTCAGCCTGGCAATATCAAGGCTACTCCTGTAGTAAAGGCACAGGGCAAGGAAAAAGAAGAGTCTCAGTTTAGTAGGTGTGGGCCCTTCTGCTCTCCACTCCCAATCACACCTGAGACGGAGCCCATCATCCACCAGCCTTCTTCCTTCATGCTCCAAGCCCTTAAAACTCCAGCAGCACTGCTGTGAGCCACCCACCTGATGCCAGTGTCCTCTGTGAGAAGTACCTTTACATAAATCATTACTAAGAATCTTATCTTCCTAAACATTAATGAAAACTACAACTGCTTAGCACTGTAAAATGTTCTGGTAACTATCTGATTTTAATTTCATTTTTAAAAATAGCACTTGTATTCTAGTTATATTTTTATTAGAACTACAAATATGAACTAGAATTAGGAAATAATGAGATGGAAATGAAGCCTAAATTGCTAAAATTGAAAATATACCTACTCTGACGTGATTCATGCTCTCTGAATTATGTGAGATTTCAATATAAGTTTAAAACAGGGTTGGCAGAGTTTCCACCTATTCTGCAAAAACCTGATGGAAATCCAGGGAAAATAATACACATGCAATTTGATTCCCACCCCACCCCCCACTGCTTTTTTTCTCCTTTACAAAACTACCAGCAACCAAAGATCAGTTTGAAACAGGCTTGCCCACTTAATGTCTAAAAAGGGTTTTTGATGTTTGACAATGAAGTCCAGTGTGTGGCCCTCACCAGGTCCCTAGAAACACCGACGGTCTCAGTGTATGGAACACAATGGACCTGGCAGCCAGAGTAGCAGTGCCAAGGCCACCCTTCTGGTGCTTCCGCCTCCTGCACAGGCATGGGTACTACAAATGCAAACCCCACGGCGGTGGGAACACGAAGAAAAACCAGTTGGAGAAACAAAGATCATATAAAAAGTTAAAAGCCATGATTCTTACCTGGGCCAAAGAGAAAATGTACAATCCCCAGTGAGGCAGCCACAGCACGAGAAAAGCTGTCAGAATGCTCTTAAGAATTACCGACAGGCTCTCAGCAATCACCTGCAAACATGTGGTTAAAGTGCAGTTTACAAACATTATCAAAAAGTCAAGATGTAATGGAATTATAGACAGAAAATCTCGGGCAGTGGCTACCCTGGCTATGGGGACAGGGCACACAGCTGGACGTAAGTATCAGTAACGTTTTACTTCTTGGGTAGGGTGGTGGGTTCATGGATCTTCCAGTATATTATGTTTTAAGATCTACATTATATATATATTCTTTTGTAATCTATTCTAAAAGATGAAGAGACAAAAGTTAATATTAGTATACAACTAAATACAGTCACTAGAAAAACCTGAAAAACCTTTACGGTCCTTCTACATTCTCACTTGAACTAATAAATTATTAGCAAACCTGTTTTTTATTTATGATCAAACAGAGGTGAACTTTAGCCCAGCCTATCTGACAAATTTCAAGTGGAAGAACTTAACTGACCATGTTAACCTTTTTCTAAATACATTTTTATGTGCAAGTCTGGAAAAATCATTCTCTCCTATAAAAGCATTTTTAAAAAGCAACGCTTTTTCTTATTCTTCCCATTTCCCATTCACAGCAGAAGGCGCACTCACCTTGAGCTTCACAAACATATGTGCTTGTGCCAAGACCCAAAAGGGCTCTCCTAGAAGCTCCACCACTGCCGAGAGACCAAACAGCACCACTCCAGTTGCATAGTGAGGGACAACATGAGGATCAGGCACTTCAAGCAGCTGCAACCAGACCCAGCCCAGGAATAAGGACCAAAACACACCCAGGGGGACTCTGGAAGAGGAGAAAAAAATAATTCACTAAATTTTAAAATAAACAGAAATATATATTAAAATAGTAACACGGAACAGAAAAAAAAAGTTATAATACAAACAGCTACCATTTATTTATTAAGATACTAACTACATGCCAGGCACTATGATTAATGCCCCTTATCTCACTGACACCTCACAATGATCCTCTGTCATTATCTCCATTAAAAAAAAATGAGGAAACTGAGGCTGACAGGCACTGGGCAATTTGGCCAAGGTCATGAACAGCTAATCAAGAGCAGAAGCAAGACCCAATCCTGCTATAACTCCAAAGCCTACACTTCTATCCACTGGGTTACACATACTGACCCATAAGCAAAATTCCCAGAAAGAAAATGCCTGTTGTTGAGAATGACTGACAGACTGTATACAGCTGTTCCTTGCATCCCAAATAACAAACAGAGCAGTGCTCAGTATCCTTTCATATGTTTCACATGTGTACCATGGGGCATTTAAATATGCCTGGGTGGTTAACAGTTGTTCCTCTAATAAAATGAACACCTACCAGCCCTCATGACAGTCATTTCTGTGAGGCAATAAGGAGTTATGCAAGGGCAGCACTGGGAAACAACCTCAACCCCCAGCCCTCCCTGCAGGGACATAGCTGGAGAAAAGCCATTGCAATTTTAAGTTAATGTACTTGATCTTCAAGAATATCCTAAAAGACTCAGAACTGAAGTCATATAACAAAATTGAAGAAAAATGTAATGAAACTCATAAGAGGCTTTCAAGAAATACTAAATCTAAGTGGCTGCTAAAAGCTCAAAAGATATTATAGAGCAAAAAGATTAGGAATAAAAAAGATGGCACAGGCCAAGTGGAGCCCACAGTGGTGATCAGAAACAGCAAGAAACAACCTCCAAAGAGGATGAAACCAGGGCTAGAAACCTGGCCCAGAAACCCCAACCTAGAACCTCTTCCTGGCTTCTGGACATCCAGAGAGAAAATGAGCCAAGAAGTTCCTCTGACACAAACACTCTCCCCTTCTTGTCGTATGCTTGCTCCCAGAAACCCCTGGCGAAGCTGAATCTGGAGGCAATTCAGCTTTAGGCACGTGTTACTGTTTCACTTCCAATGCTCACTACACCTGCCTTCCTGAAATGTGTCTCCTGCCGAAGCACAACTCACGTTAGCCACAGCAGGTTGAGGGTCTGGCTCCAATCTCGCTGGGTGACCCCACTGAGACATGCTCTGCGGAAGGCCTCTCTGGCCAGGAAGAGGGTGGTTGAGTAAAGCAGCATTAGTCTGTAAATGAAAGGCAGAAATCAATAAGGTCTCGAGTTTTTTCACAGAGAGAACTTCTGGGATGTTTCCAGCAACAGGGAGGAGATAAAGTCTTGGTCATAAACCACTGATGGTGACATGGAGGGCAGTGGGCTCTTACAGGACCCCCTACTGGTCTGATCCATGAGAACTACTGAGTTAGGAACCAAACGAAAGACACCTGAGGGTGTGTACCTACAGTTACATGAAGGATAGAAACTGCTGCAGTGGTCTCAAAAGCCTGCAGCCTTCATGGCTACAGGCAGAGGTGTGGCCATGACAAGGAGGAGAAGAGGATAAGATTATAACCCCACCCTTCTTGGTCACGCAGACACGAGTGACCGACAGCCCCTGTGAGAAAAGCTGAGCCTCTACCGAGTGGAGGTTCTGGCCAAAAGAATCTCAAGACAGGCAATAAGGCTGGCAACCATTACCGAGGCTGCTGCAACCCAGATCAGCAAGGCTTGCCTGGGAACCTCCCAGATGGGCAGCACCTAGGTGAGCCTTCCTGCACCTTAGTGAGGAGTAGCTGAGATTTCCCTCCTCAATAGGCAGCAGCCTGGGTGAAGCCAGAGTGGGGATGGCCCAGGGTGAAGGTCTCTGGGGTTGTCCAAGGATTATCCTGCTACCCAGTGCCTCTGTGGAGCATTGCAAATAAGGAGATGGAACCGAACCTTAAGCAGGGGGGCAGGGCAGGCCAGACAAGGGCTGTCAAAGTAGGGACCTGCCAATCTCAGGACGCCTGCCTAGGGAGAAAAATCTGAGCCCCTAGGAGGATTTGCCCTCTTCCTTTCTGCTTTTAAAAAGGTATTTCTTAGGGCCAAGTGCCTATATTTCTCAGGCTCATGCCTATAATCCCAGCACTTTGGGAGACTATGATGGGAGGACTGCTTGAGCCCAGGAGTTCGAGACCAGCCTGGGCAACACAGTAAGACCTCATCTCTACAAAATATTAAAAAAATTAGCCAGGTGTGGTGGTGCACACCTGTAGTCCCAGCTGCTCAGGAGGCTGACATGGGAGCATCGCTTGAGCCCAAGAGGTCAAGGCTGCAGTGAGCCATGATGGTGCCACTGCACTCCACCTTGGGTGACAAGGCAAAAGGAAGAAGAAGAACAAGAACAAGAAGATGACGAAGATGAAGAAGAGGAAGAGGAAGAAGAAGAGGAAGGAGAAGAAGGAGAAGGAGAAGAAGGAGGAGGAGGAGAAGGAGAAGAAGGAGAAGAGGAGGAAGAGGAAGCAGAAGAGGAAGGAGGAAGAGGAAGCGGAAGAGGAAGAAGAAGCAGAAGAAGAAGGAAGAAGAGGAAGAGGAAGAAGGAAGAAGAGGAAGTGGAAGAGGAAGGAGGAAGAGGAAGTGGAAGAGCAAGAAGAGGAAGCGGAAGAAGATGATGATGAAGGAAGAAGAGGAAGCAGAAGAAGAAGAAGAAAAAAGCAGCAGCAGCAGAGGCAGTGGAAGAAGCACCAGCAGAAAAAGCAGCAGCAGCGGAAGAAGAAGCAGAGGAAGAAGCAGCAGCAGCAGAAGAAGCAGTGGAAGAAGAAGAAGCAGAAGTAGCAGAAGAAGAAGCAGAAGAAGCAGAAGAAGAAGAAGAAGAAGAAGAAGAAGAAGAAGAAGAAGAAGAAG